>NC_135884.1:4518889-4575911 GCF_964194155.1 Cetorhinus maximus | reverse complement strand
CTGACATTACAGTCTCACTTACTAAGTGCACAGCTCAGTGTGAAACTAAACTGCCTTGAACAGTAAGATCCCAGGTTTGGTTCCCTATCGGCAGTGACTGACTTAACTATTTGTACTTGGACTTCTTAATATGTCACTGAGCAGAAGCGCGTCTGTATTCCCAGTACAAGCCACAGTTGCCATCCCATCTGTTGTCACGTTCCTAAAAACACTGCATCTGAGTTTCTTGGATTAGTGCAACTGATGCTAATCCCACCGGGGTGGTAATGTGCTAACATCCTTCAAATTTCCTGGTCATTTCATTTGCTCCATTGTCCACAGATCCAGGTGCAAACCGGGAGCACATAAGGACTGGAGCAGGAGTAGGCTGTTTGGCTCTCTGAGCCTGCCCTGCCCGTACAAAGACTCTCAGACCTCTGAACGAAGACATTTTTCCTCATCACAGGCTGAATTGGCCGAGCCCCTGTTCTGAGGCTGTGATCCCGTGTTCTAGATTCCCGTTCTCTCAGTATCTACCCTGTCACACCCCTTAAGAGCATTATGGGCTGGATTTCTTGGGGCACTGTGTTCTGTTCTGCCTCCCCCCAACTCACCCCGAATAAAAGCTCAGTCAGGAGCCCGCTCATAAGAAAGCTAGCTGTCCCACTGCCAATTAATGTTCAGCAGGGTGTGAATTGAATCAGGGCGAGACTTCTGCCCCCCATTTGGGGGGCAAGTCCTGCCTTAGAGAGTCACCGGCCAATCCGATTGGCCAGCAGCGCTGTCGCCCCAGCAACGCCAGGTTCGAGCGCTGCTGGGTCTGTGGGCATCACCCAAAGAAGAGGTCATGGAAGCTGGGTTTCAGGCCTGGGGTATTGGCAGGGCCTGGCTGCCTTCAGACATCCCAGCGAGAGGGCTGAGGGGGTGGGAATTGGGTTTGAGTGGCCAAGGGGGATATGACCTTAGGAGGGGATGTGGGGGGGGTTGGGGTGTCTCTGATGGGCACGGGGGACCCTCAAAGGGAGGTCTCCCCCACTTTTCCTGACACCAGCTCGCCCTGTGAAAGTTGCCGGGCAACCCGCTTTGCGTGGGCCTCCCCCCTGCTGCGGGGTGGGATGAGGCCCTTAAGTAGCCACTTACAGGCCTTAAAAAGCCCAAGGACAGGCAGAGGCCGCCTGACACCTCTGCTACTCCCTGATAAAATAGGGGCAGCTCAGGGACAGTGGGAAGACAGTGGGCTGACCACACGTTGCATTTTATGAGGTCCTCTGTCTTAACACACCAGCGGGAGAGCATAAAATCCAGTCCTATATGTTTCAGTTAGATCTCCTCTCATTCCTCTAGTCTTCTGCCTATTCATAGGACAATCCGCTTGTCCCAGGAACCAGTCTGGTTAACCTTCGTCACAATTCCTGTAGGTCAACTATGTCTTTCCTTAGGCAAGGAGACCAAAACTGTACATGGTACTCCATGTGTGGCCTCACCTCCATAACCATAGTAAGGCTTCCCGACTCTTAAACTTCAATCTCTTTGTAAGAAAGGCTAAGAGTGAGAAATTGCCCATCAGTGAAAGACCCAGTCATTCTTCCAGAGATTGCAGCATGATTTTGGCTTTGAATTTATGGAAGGTAGTTTGAGGCTGATGTGAGTGAGCTCTGGGCAATGTTGGGAGTGGGAGAAGATGGGCAGCACTTGTCAGGAGCACATCAGCGGGCGGCCATGATGGGTTGTGAAGCAAAGATCAGGTGACTAGTCTTTCTTCCACCTGGCGGAATGGAATGTGCCAGGTTGTTTTGTGTCGTGTACACGTATAACGTACACGGAAGCTGAGTCTGACTGTTCTTCTCCTGTGGTGTTGCTGTTTAAGTACCCCACATATGATGTTGGCTGTTGGAGTTGTCAATATAGACAGTTGGGTGGCTGCAGGCTGTACTATGATGTTGGGCCATGGGCTATTTGGTGGTTTGTAGACATTTGTGATGTTCAGCCTACCTACCCTGATGGAGGTGGAGTAGGCGTGGTCTAATTTAAGGTCTTCTCTGCTTTTGGGGAGGTTTTCCTTGAAGTAGGTGCTTAGGTTGTATGTCTTGTTATCCCTGCTTGAAATGGTATCCAGGAATCACAGAGAAACTGAATCTCAGGATCTTTACAGTGCAGAAGGAAGCCATGCAGCCCATTGAGTCCACACCGACTCTGAAAGAGCATTCTACCTAATCCCACTCCCCTGCCTTATTCCCATAACCTTGCACATTCTCTCTTCCCAGAGAGCAATCCAATTCTCGTTTGAATGCCTCGATCGAACCTGCCTCCACCACCCTCTCAGGAAGTTTGTTCCAGACTCCAATCATCCACTGGGTGAAAGAAAATGTCCTCATCTCACTTTTGCTCCTTTTGCCAGTACTCTCAGTACTGACTCCCTGACAGTGCAGCACTCCCTCAGTACTGACTCCCTGACAATGCTGCACTCCCTCAGTACTGACCCTCTAACAGCGCAGCACTCCCTCAGTACTGACCCTCTGACAGTGCAGCACTCCCTCAGTACTGACCCTCTGACAGTGCAGCACTCCCTCAGTACTGACCCTCTGACAGTGCAGCACTCCTTCAGTACTGACCCTCCAACAGTGTAGCACTCCCTCAGTACTGACCCTCTGACAGTGCAGCACTCCCTCAGTACTGACCCTCTGACAGTGCAGCACTCCCTCAGTACTGACCCTCTGACAGTGCAGCACTCCCTCAGTACTGACCATCTGACAGTGCAGCACTCTGTCAGTAGTGACCCTCTGACAGTGTAGCACTCCCTCAATACTGACCCTCTGACAGTGCAGCACTCCCTCTGTAGTGACCCTCTGACAGTGCAGCACTCCCTCAGTACTGACCCTCTGACAGTGTAGCACTCCCTCAGTACTGACCCTCTGACAGTGCAGCACTCCCTCAGTACTGACCCTCTGACAGTGCAGCACTCCCTCAGTACTGACCCTCTGACAGTGCAGCACTCCCTCAGTGCTGACCCTCTGACAGTGCAGCGCTCCCTCAGTACTGACCCTCTGACAGTGCAGCACTCCCTCAGTACTTACCCTCTGACAGTGTAGCACTCCCTCAGTACTGACCCTCTGACAGTGCAGCACTCCCTCAGTACTGACCCTCTGACAGTGCAGCACTCCCTCAGTACTGACCCTCTGACAGTGCGACACTCCCTCAGTACTGACCCTCTGACAGTGCAGCACTCCCTCAGTACTGGAGTGTGGAGTGGCCGCATTCTGAGAGAACTAAAACCATGACATCGCAGGAAAACAGAGAAGTGATTGGCTGGTGAATATTGTGCTCGTTTATCTTCAAGGCTGACGTAATTTATTGGTAATTGTAAGGGTTTATTATTTGTAGTAAAGGTTATTGGGAGCAGCAGTATTTATTAATTATAAGTTAATTAAGAAAAATACATTAATTAACAAATAATAAAGGTAGCAGGGCAGGTGGTGTGTTGTGACTGCAGAATGTGGGAGCTTCTGGACATGGTGTGACGCAAGGCAAACATGTCTATAGAAAGTGCCTGTGGCTTTAGGAGCTTCAGTTCAGAGTCATTGAGTTGGAGGCTGAGCTGCAGACACTGATGCATCAGAGAGGAGGAAAGTTACCTGGACGCTTTGTGCCAGGAGGCATTCCTGGTAGGGTCTTCTGATTTGGTCAGTGGTCAGGGACAGGAGGGTGTGACTGCGAGTGAGGTAGGTATGGGAACCCAGAAGGTCGAAGTGGAATAGCCTCAGCCTTTGCACTTGTCCAACAGGTTCGAAGTTCTTGCTGCCTGTATGGATGAAAGCAATGGCCGTAGTGTGAATGAGCAGACTGACCATGTCACCATGGTACAGGAAGCCATTCAAGCGAGGGGAGTTAATAGGAATGTAGTAGTAGGTGGGGACAGTATAGTCAGGGGGATAGACACAGTTTACTGCAGCCGGGAGTGGGAGTCCAGACGACTGTGTTGCCTGCCTGGTGCCAGGGTTTGGGACAACTGCTCTGGGCTGAATAGGAACTTGCAGTGGGAGTGGAAGGACCTGGTTGTCGTGGTCCATGTAGGTACCAATGCCATGGGTAGAACTAAGGAAGAGCTTCTGCTGAGGGTGTATGAGCAGCTAGGGACTAAATTAAAAAGCAGAACCTCAAAAAATAGAATAATCTCTGGATTACTACCTGAACCACAAGCATATTTTCATAGGGTAAATCAGATTAGAGAGTTAATGTGTGGCTCAAAGATTGGTGTGGAAAAAATGGGTTTTGATTCATGGGCACTGGCACCAGTGCTGGGAAAGTAGGCGCTGTACCATCGGGATGGTCTTTACCTGAACCGTGCTGGGGTGAGTCATATAACTAGGGCAGTAGAGTGGGCTTTAAACTATAGTAGGGGTGAGGGATGATGTTTGGGAGGATGTGATAAATTAAATAAAGAAGAGAAGACAAGAGAATAAGGTAGGAATAAGGCAAATGATGATCAGAGCATGGCAGCAAGGGACAGAGTGTCCAAACCCAAGAGTGCACCAGCAGGGAAGGCTAGAGATTACAAAACTAGTAAAAAGACAGAACTAAAGGCCCCCTATCTGAATGCTTTCATAACAAAACTGACAAATTGACAGCACAAATAGAAATAAATATGTGATCTGATAACCATTACAGAGACGTGGCTGCAAGATGACAAAGACTGGGACAATCTGACATATAAGATCCTGAGGGGACTTGACAGGGTGGATGCTGGAAGGATGTTTGCCCTGGTGGGAGAGACCAGGACTAGGGGACACCATTTAAAAATGAGATCCCATTTAAGGCAGAAATGAACAGAATGTTTTCTCTCAGAGAGAGGGTAGTGAGGCCTCTCTGGCAATGGGGGAGGTGCCAGGGGACTAGAGAACAGCTAATGTGGTTCCTCTATTTAAGAAGGGTTGTAGAGAGAAGCCAGGGAACTACAGGCTACTGAGTCTCACATCAGTGGTAGGGAAACTATTGGAGAAAATTCTGAAGGAGAGAATCTATCTCCACTTGGGGAGGCAAGGTTTGATCAGAGATAGTCAGCATGGCTTTGTCAGAGGGAGGTCATGCCTAACAAATTTGATTGAATTTTTTGAGGAGGTGACCAGGTGTGTAGATGAGGGTAGTGCAGTTGATGTAGTTTATATGGGTTTCAGCAAAGCCTTTGACAAGGTCCCACATGGGAGACTTATAAAGAAGGCAAATGCACATGGGATGCAGGGTAATTTGATAAGGTGGATTCAAAATTGGCTTAGTTGTAGGAGACAGAGGGTGATGACAGAAGGATGCTTTAGTGACTGGAAGCCAGTGTCCAGTGGCGTACCACAGGGATCTGTGCTGGGTCCCCTATTATTCGTCATTTATATAAACAACATAGATGACTTTGTGGGGGATAGGAATAGTAAGTTTACAGATGACACAAAGATTGGTCGGGTGGTTAACAGTGAGGTTGAGTGTCTTGGGCTACAGGAAGATATAGACGGGATGGTCAAATGGGCAGATAAGTGGCAGATGGAATTTAACCCTGATAAGTGTGAGGTGATACACTTTGGAAGGAGTAATTTGACAAGGAAGCATTCAATGAACGGCATGACACTAGAAAGTTCTGAGGAACAAAGGGACCTTGGCGTGTGTGTCCATAGATCTCTGAAGGCGGAGGGGTATGTTAGTGGGGTGGTGAAAAAGGCATTAGGGACACTTGCCTTTATCAATCAAGGCATAGATTACAAAAGTAGGGAGGTCATGTTGGAGTTGTATAGAACCTTGGTGAGGCCACAGCTGGAGTTCTGTGTGCAGTTCTGGTCGCCACATTATAGGAAGGATGTGATTGCACTGGAGGTGGTGCAGAGGAGATTCACCAGGATGTTGCCTGGGATGAAACATTTAAGTTATGAAGAGAGGTTGGACACATTTGGGTTGTTTTCATTGAAGTCAGAGAAGACTGAGGAGGGACTTGATCGAGGTGCACAAAATTATGAGGGGCATGGACAGGGCGGATAGGGAGCAGCTGTTCCCCTTAGTTGAAGGGTCAGTCACGAGGGGACACAAGTTCAAGGTGAGAGGCAGGAGGTTTAGGGGGGGATGTGAGGAAAAACTTTTTTACCCAGAGGGTGGTGATGGTCTGGAACGCACTACCTGGGAGGGTGGTGGAGGCGGGTTGCCTCACAGTCTTTAAAAAGTACCTGGATGAGCACTTGGGATGTCATAACATTCAAGGCTATGGGCCAAGTGCTGGTAAATGGGATTAGGTAGGTAGGTCAGGTGTTTCTCACGTGACGGTGCAGACTCGATGGGCCGAAGGGCCTCTATTACACTGTGATTCTGTGAGTCTGTGGAATTCTTTCCTCCAGAGACCGATAGAGGCAGGGTCATTGAATATTTATAAGGTAGAGGAGGTAGATTCTTGACTAACAAGGGAATCAAGGGTTATGAGGGTAAGGCAGAATGTGTATTTGAGGCCACACTCAGATCAGCCATGATCTTATTCCTATTCCTGCTCCTAATTGGTATGTTTGCATGACCCTCCGACAGTGCGGAACTACATCAGTGCTGACCCTCTGACAGTGCAGCATTCCTTCAGTACTGACCCTCTGACAGTGCAGCACTCCCTCAGCACTGACCCTCTGACAGTGCAGCACTCCCTCAGTACTGACCCTCTGACAGTGCAGCACTCCCTCAGTACTGACCCTCTGACAGTGCAGCACTCCCTCAGTACTGACCCTCTGACAGTGCAGCACTCCCTCAGTACTGACCCTCTGACAGTGCAGCACTCCCTCCGTACTGACCCTCTGACAGTGCAGCACTCCCTCCGTACTGACCCTCTGACAGTGCAGCACTCCCTCAGTGCTGACCCTCTGACAGTGCGGCACTCCCTCAGTACTGACCCTCTGACAGTGCGGCTCTCCCTCAGTACTGACCCTCTGACAGTGCGGCACTCCCTCAGTAGTGTATTGGTGTATGAGCTTGGATTCGATGTTCATGCCTCTGGAGTGGACTCTGAAACCCATGACCTGCTGACCCAGGGGAACGATTTTAACTTTGTGGAAGTGGATAGATTTCGAATGAGTTCAAGTCCTGCTCTATGCAAATTCACTGAACAAACCAATCCAATTCTTATTTGGCCGGTTGCTTACCTGGGTCAGGTCAGTTTCAGGTATTGCAAAAATGTTTTGTACACAGTATGGATAAGGTATTGAAACCAGTCCACAAATCTGGAAAAGTTCAATGCAGCAATGGGAGAGCCAGGTTGGATTTTGACTATTCCATCTGTGGATCATATCTGAGTCTCTGCCGAGTGAATGTTTGCATCCGTTTGGACAACATGTCTGCAAACTAGATTCCAAACTCCTCGCTGGAATACACAATTCCTCTATTGTGTTTTTGCTCACCCTCCCTCTTTTCCTGCTGATATGTAAATAAAGCCTCTTATCTTCTTTCCTTCTCTCAATGATGCTGTAAAACAATTATTTAATTGAGGCAATCAGAGGATAATAATAAACAGCTTGGTCTCCTCTTTTCACCTGGGTGCTCTGATGCCTGGGCATCAGGTAAGGGTAGGATCACATTCGACTGTGACCCCTGGCCCTATGGTCAAACAGTCTGCTGACCGTCCACTCCCTTGTGTCTTCCCCAAGCCTGCAGGAGTCGGAATGCTGTCCATATGGTTTTAAATGTCAAATTAAATTATGGACCTGGTCATCTGGTCAATGTCTGGTTTCAGGCACAATGCGGCCATCCGAGGACAGTCCAAAATTAGCCCTCAGGCCATAGGGTCACCTAAATACTGCCAGATGGCAGGGCCTATCCATTCCGATACTCTCCTGCCCTCTCACCTTGCACCTTCCATAATCTGAGTTTATCCCAAAACTCTTCTGCCTACATCCTAATTTGCGCCAAGTCCCACTCAGCCATCGACCCTGTGCTCACTGACATACATTGACTCCTGGTCTGGTGATGCTTCGATTTTAAAATTCTAGAACTTGATTTAAAATCCCTGCATGATCTCTCACCTTCCCTATCTCTCTAACCTCCTTCAGCCCTGCAACCCTTCGAGATCTCTGTGTTCCTCCAATCCTGGCCTCTTGCACATCCCTGATTCTCATCAGTCAACCACCATTGGCTGTACCTTCAATTACCTGGGCCCTTGGCTCCTGAATTCCCTCCCTACACCTCTCCACCTCTCTCTCTCTCTCTCTCTTTTAAGACATTCCTTGAAATCTATCTCTTTAACCAGGCTTTTGGTCATCAAATTTTTGTCTGATAACATCACGGGCAACATCTTGGGTTAAGTTATTATGCTAAAGGGGCTATATAGATACAAGTTGTTGTTGTTTACAGCCACCTAAGTATTTTTTGGGCTGTAGTGACTGATGTAATAAAGATCATAAGAAATAGGAACAGAAATAGGCCATTCAACCTCTCTAGCTCGCTCTGCCCTTTGGTAGGATCATGGCTGATGCTCTATCTCAACTGTACTTTCCTCCCCTTGCTCTATATTCCTGATCAACCTAGAGTCCAAAACCTTTTAAATCTCCGAACTCAACCACTAAGGGCAATGTTAGTAATTTAGGTGTCAAGCTTTCAATTTACCTCAAAACTGCTCCAATTTGGAGGTGTCCATCACTTTGAACCTAGACCACTCACCTCAGTTTCTCTTTCGCATGTGAGACTCTTATCTGTGACTTATGATGCTCACTTGCTTTGACTTAGTTTTCATTCAACTGGCAGGCTTAGAGATAGTATACGATGTACACATTCCAGTACAAACTAATATTGCCATAACCAAAAGAGGCAGGTGTTTCTTTTAAACGTCTTGACCATAACTTAAGTTAAACAGTTACATAGAGTGACAAGGGCTCACAAAGAGCTTCCAGCTATCTCCGCTGCTGCTTCTTAAATACAAAGTGACCCAACCACAAGCTGCCTCACTGGAATAACAATGAACAAATGGCCTTGCGTTCTCGATCGCACTGCACTGACCTTGTGCCAGAGTCTTGGTGCGCAATTCACTGAGGTGAAGAAAAATTAATCTTTAAATGCCCCGTCTGCTAATGCATTTATAGGGACCTGCATTTATATAATGCCTTTCATGACCTCACAACATCCCAAAGTGCAGTAGAGCCATTGAGGTATTTTTGAATAAAAGCAAAGTTCTTCAGTTCTGAAGAAGGGTCATATTCGACTTAACCATTAACTCTGTTCCTCTCCACAGATGCTGCAAGACCTGCTGAGTATGTCCAGCACTTTCTGTTTTTTATTTAAGTATTTCTGAAGTGTAGTCACTGTTATAACGTAGGAAACACAGCAACCGATTTGAGCACAGCAAGCTCCCAGAAACAGAAAGGTGATGATGACCCAGATAAACTGTTTTTATGATGCTAACTGAGGATAAAATTGATCGCCATGGAGATCTGCTGCTCCTCCTCAAAACACTGCCATTTGGTTTATTAAACGTCACCAGCAAAACCTCGGTTTAACATCACACCTTGGTTGTTAAACCCCCTGTTTAAGAAGGGAGTGAGGCAAAAGACGGGAAATTACAGACCGATTAGCCTGATCTCGGTCGTTGGTAAGATTTTAGAGTCCATTATTAAGGATGAGATTTCAGAATACTTGGAAGTGCATGGTAAAATCGGGCAAAGTCAGCATGGTTTCATCAAGGGGAGGTCATGCCTGACAAATCTGTTAGAGTTCTTTGAGGAGGTAACGAGTAGGTTAGACAAATGGATGTTGTCTACCTGGATTCCAGAAGGCCTTTGACAAGGTGCCGCACAGGAGGCTGCTCAGTAAGATAAGAGCCATGGTGTTAGAGGCAAGGTACTAGCATGGATAGAAGATTGGCTGTCTGGCAGGAGGCAGAGAGTGGGGATAAGGGGGTCCTTCTCAGGATGGCGGCCGGTGACTAGTGGAGTTCTGCAGGGGTCAGTGTTGGGGCCACAACTTTTCACTTTATACATTAATGATCTAGAAGAAGGAACTGAGGGCATCCTGGCTAAGTTTGCAGATGATACAAAGATAGGTGGAGGGACAGGTAGTATTGAGGAGGCGGGGAGGCTGCAGAAGGATTTGGACAGGTTAGGAGAATGGGCAAAGAAGTGGCAAATGGAGTACAATGTGGGGAAGTGTGAGGCCATGCACTTTGGTAGGAAGAATAGAGGCATAGACTATTTTCTAAATGGGGAGAGAATTCAGAAATCTGGAGTGCAAAGGGACTTGGGAGTCCTAGTCCAGGATTCTCTTAAGGTTAACTTGCAGGTTGAGTCAGTAGTTAGGAAGGCAAATGCAATGTTGGCATTTATTTCGAGAGGACTAGAATATAAAAGCAGGGATGTGCTGCTGAGGCTTTATAAGGCTCTGGTCAGACCACATTTAGAATATTGTGAGCAATTTTGGGCCCCGTACCTCAGGAAGGATGTTCTGGCCCTGGAGAGGGTACAGAGGATGTTCACGAGAACTATCCCAGGAATGAAGGGCTTAACATATAGGGAACGTTTGAGGACTCTGGGTCTATACTCGATGAAGTTTAGAAGGATGAGGGGGGATTTGATTGAAACTTACAGAATACTGAAAGGCCTGGATAGAGTGGATGTGGGGAAGATGTTTCCATTAGTAGGTGAGACTAGGACCCGAGGGCACAGCCTCAGAGTAAAGGGAAGACCTTTTAGAACAGAGATGAGGAGAAACTTCTTTAGCCAGAGAGTGGTGAATCTATGGAATTCATTGCCACAGAAGGCTGTGGAGGCCAGGTCATTGAGTGTATTTAAGACGGAGATAGATAGGTTCTTGATTGGTAAGGGGATCAAAGGTTACGGGGAGAAGGCGGGAGAATGGGGTTGAGAAACTTATCAGCCATGATTGAATGGCGGAGCAGACTTGATGGGCCGAATGGCCTAATTTCTGCTCCTATGTCTTATGGTCTTATGATGCGAAATTCGAGTAGTTACCTCGCAGTTCAGGAGCTGCAGTTCCCGGTGGCCCTCGGATCTTGTGTGGAGAGCGGCCGCACCTTTTTTGCATTCATTCACGGGGTGTGGGCTTCGCTGGCTGGGCCTGTGTTTGTTTCCCATCCCTAATTGCCCTTGAGAAGGTGGTGGTGAGCCGCCTTCTTGAACCGCTGCAGTCCATGTGGTGTAGGTACACCCACAGTGCTGTTAGGGAGGGAGTTCCAGGATTTTGACCCAGCGACAGTGAAGGAACGGCGATATATTTCCAAGTCAGGATGGTGAGTGACTTGGAGGGGAACTTCTAAGTGGTGGTGTTCCCATGTATCTGCTGCCCTTGTCCTTCTAGATGGCAGCGCTTATGGGTTTGGAAGGTACATGTGCAGTTCGAGTATTTTTTTAATACTCTTCAGCTGGGAACTGATCCTGTCCACATGCGCAGAAGGAAAAGAAGAAAAGTGAAACGGCATTAAACTGCAGGTCAGGTGACCTGAAGGGGAGACCCACTTGTAGAGAAGGTGTCCCAGGGAGCAGGACACGGGGAGGGGACAGGGAGAAGGGAGTGGGACAGAAACAGATCCCAGAAAACAGTCTCAGGTAAGGGACAAGGACAGAAACAGACCCTGTTAAGTAAAGTTGAGGGAAAAGAGCAAAGCAATAGGCTCCGAATTAAAGAGAGAGAGAGCTGCGAGGAGCAGGCTTGGATCAAAGTGGGCTTGAGAGAGGCCCTGAAGATCTGAGAGGGCAGCCGAGGTTTGGTGACTCTGTGCTGTGGGCTGTAAGGGCAAAGGTGCCCCTTTGGAGCAGTGGTGTTCTGCTCTGCATGGCCGAAGATCTGAAATTGTGCTTGGGAAGTGAAGTTTGAGTGAACGGCAGAGATCCCGAGGAAAGGAATCTCAGGAGGCAAGATTGAAACCCTGGAGGTGGATCCTTGCTGAAGCCCTCCGACTGGGAGTGATGTTTGGAGAGAATTCCAAGGTGAGTTCTTCAAACGTGGAGATTAGAATTTCTTGTGAGAGAGACAGAGTTTCAGTGAGACCGGTTGACTCGCGGTGTGACAAGCGTCTGGGTGGGTTGTGAAATCCACAGAATCTGCTTTGGTCGCATCTGTCATTTCCTTTGGAGTGTGGTGTGTATGATCACAGTTCACCAGTTGGTTCACATGTACCACATACTTACTCTGAATATTAGATTATAAGATAGATATGGTAAATTGTTTTATCTGTCTGAATGTGTTTGTATCTGTAAAGATATACCAGAGGTGAAGGATTAGTGAATATTTGAATCATATACTTGTGTTTGAATTGAGATCTTTCCAACCTTTTACTCTGGTGTAATATTGTTCATTTTTCTTGTTGAATAAATGTTTTATTCTTTATGTTAAAAGTTCATCAGCAAACTCTCATAAATTCGTTCAGTAACTTTCCTCACTGTTTCTAAAAAAAAAAATATAAGTTAGGATCTATCAAGCCAGGTTTCACTCTGGGACCTCATTTCTCCAGTATTAACATCAGCTGGGATTGTGACACACTGAAGATAAAACCTTTAATGGGGCAGCACTCCCTCAGTACATTCAGGTTGATATGAGGTACGTGTGAATTAACAGGCAACCTGTGGTTGAACACACCACACTGCGCAATAAATGAAAAATGTGATCAAGACTGATTCCATAGATTTCTCAACAACCATGCAGACATCAGTAAACACTGTGAGTCAGCCAGACCTGTTGAAACTCTGTCTGTCTATCTATCTCTCTCTCTCTCTCTCTCTCTCAGGATTCCAATCTTCACCTTTGAAGATCTTGCCTTGGAATTCTCTCCAGAAGTCACTCCAATTTGGACGGCCTCAACGATAGCCCATCTTGAAGGGTTTCAATCTCGTCTCTCGAGACTCCGTTCCCCTAGATTCCCAAGTCTGCATCAACTCAACAAGCACAACTTCAGCTCTCTGGCCACCCCGAGCAGAACGCCACTGCTCCAAAGCGTTACCTGCGCTCTAACGGCCTGCTGTCTTCGGTCTTCAGGGCTTCTCCCGAATCCCCATTACTTAAAGTCTGCCAACCACAGCCCTTTCTCTGCTTTGAGCCGCACTCTCTCTCTGCTCCCCTCTCTTTCTTCTTAACTGGGACCATTTCTTGTCCCCTCGCCCTGACCCAGCCTGGAACTCTTCTTGGGTATGTTGCTCTGCTCCCAGTCACATGATCGGGAGTTTTTGCCATGCTTTCTTTTTATGCAGGTGCGCTGGGCTGATCCTCGGCCTGAAGAACTACATAACGCCAGATTGAGGATGTGCCAACCGCCTTGAATACCCAAGTCCAGGTTATTAACATTTATCAAAAAGAGCAATAGTCCCATCGCTGACCCCTGGAGACATCACTGTGTGCGTCCCTGCAGTCTGAGAAACAGCCGCTCACACTGTATCTGCTCCCTGTCCCTCAGCCATTTCTGTATCCACAAAGGCACTGCCCCTTTAACCCCACCACTGCTCCAAAGCATTACCCTCGCCCCAACGGCCCACAGCACGGAGTCACCAAGCACCTGCTGCTGCTTTAGACCTTCAGGGCATCTCCCCAGGAATGTGCCTAAAATTGGTGGGGTGGACGAGGGTGAGGAAAATGGAATTCAATAAATACACCAAGGGAGAACATTTAGAGGATGATGCAGAAGAGTGATGGTGTGCATGCATCTAATTGGATAACTCTGCAAAAGGGCTTGCATGACACAATGGGCTGAATAGCCAGCTCCTGTGCTGTATCGTTCGATTATGATGTGGTGGGAGAGTAAATACTTCCTTTTGATTTCCTGGGATAATGGGTAGGGTTTTTAAAAAGCAAAGTGTTTTCAAATGCAGTAATCTGGTTTTTGTGAAAAGCTCTCTGACCTGTTAGAGATTAATTAATCCACTAATGAGGTCCATAAGCTAAATGTCAATCTTTATTAGTTAATCTTTAGAAAAAAAGAGTAACTCAACATTTTTATACCAGATCTCCTGAAATCTAAGGCTTTGACTCCTGATTTATGAGGTGTGGCATTACCGAGGATTCAAGAAACCTGCCAGAGAATATGTTCTGTCTCAACCTTCTCTGCAACCAATGCCTTGGAATCGGTGCCCCATCTTCGAACTGCCTACAGTGAGACCTCCCCCGAACTCACGGCTTATAAACCAGCAGAGGTCTACGTAGATTACATTTCTTATCAAATATCACCAAACATTGATTTGCTACCATGCTAGGATTGGCAGCTTAAATTGGACATAGTGCCCGAGGTTCCACCCATCGCCCTGCCTGCTCAAACAGTTTTCCCCTTCTCCCATACTTTTTATGACTAAGTTTTCAAAGAAATGGCATTTTTCTGATGCCTTCTACGATTCTCCTTCCTTGGATCCTGCTTGTTTCTTCATTGTTTGTGGGGTCTTGCTGTGCACAAATTGGTTGTGGCGTTTCTTACATTTCAAGAGTGACTGTGCTGGGAGCCGGGTACAGAGGGCTTTCGGACATCCTCAGGTTGTGAAAGGCATTGCTTAAATACGAGTTCTTCCCTTAATTCTTTTCAACATGGTGAATTGGCGTTGGACCAGTGCACTCCATGAGGTCAACCCACAAACTCTTATTGCTCTACAGTGCTGGGCTTCAATGTCTTTCAATGCTCCCATTGTCCCTCCCACTTGTCTTCATAGTCTTAATTCAGTCAACACTCGTTAGCTCAAATGACTTGAGTCAGAGTCACCAGAGTTTCATTCTGTAGGGTAAACATGACATGTTATTGCAATATCTTGGCTCTCTACAGTTTCTTTTCAATCCTTGAACTATTTAACTAACACGCTCTATATCTTCTGAGAAACACAATTAAATAATCTGACATTGGTAATTGTCAAACAAGATTTAAATCAATTGCAATGACCTGCAGCCCTGCAGCAGAAGGCAAAAGGCAGACAATGAACATTTCTGTAGTCACTCGTTAAATATCAGAACATTTTACTCGTGACATTTTTAAAGATTAATTTTATTAGATTGCAGAAAAGACCTGGCTTTGCCCCACTCCAGGGACTCAGACACATAATCAAGGCTGACACTCCTATTGCTAGAACTGAGGGAATGCTGCACTGCCGGAGGTGTCAAATTTTGGGCAAGATATTCAGCCAAGACCCTGCCCACCCTCTCAGGTGGATGTAAAAGAGCCCATGGCTACTATTTTGAAGATGAGCAGAGGAGTGCACCCTAAGGCCCTGGCCGATATTTATCCCTCAGCCAATATTAAAACAGACGATCTTGTCATAATCTCATTGCTACTGGTGGGAGCTTGCTGAGGCAAATTACAACATTTCAAAAAGTACTTCATTAGCTTAAAGCCCTTTGAGACGCCTTGGGGTTGTGAAAAGTGCTTTAGAAATGTTCATCCTTTCTTTCTCTAGTGATGGACAAGTGTGCTATGTGGTGCTGAGCAAAGGCCCCAGGATCAGTCACCTGAGGCTGTAACTGAGCTTTTTTTCCAAATTGTACGCTCTACATAAAATTTGAACAAACACATTACACAACAAATGAAATTTGGCATTACATTTGGAGCAACAATTTCTTGCATTACAGCATTGTGGCTCTCTGAGGTGCCACAGTACAATTACATTACAAGTTGCGAGTACAGCAGTTGCTTCAGGGTCTGGTGTCAGGCGTATGGTCGATGTGTCCAGCCTAACGGAGCTGGTTTTGAGTGATCCGCGCCTCGATGTTCGGCAAGTTGTCTTGGGAGAGGACACTGCTGTTGGACCACCTTTCTTGCCAGTGGATTTGGAGGATCTTGCCATGGTCCTTCTCTGGTGCTTTAGGTTCCTGCTGAAGGTTGTCCAAGTCTCCAAAGGAAATAGGAGTGCGGGGATCACTGCTGCTCGGTAAACCATAACCTTAGTCTCGGGTTTGAGACCCTGGTCCTCAAATACTCTTTTCCACAATCGGCTGAAGGCTAAGCCGGCACATTGGAGGCGACGATGAATTTTATTCATATGCCTATGTTCTGACCCAGCAGTTGGTAAAGCTGAGTTCTTTAAATGTCCCAGAGGGAAACTTTAAACAACTGTCATAACCTATATTTTTAAGTAGTATGTTTGAGATGCAGCTCTAAATTCAGGAATCAGACCACCAGTTCACAAGAGGTTTTACATTAAACTAAATTAAACATTTTATTAATTTACACAAGTTTAATATATACACATGGCTACAAATTACCACTACCATAACTTTTAACAAATTCCCAAACTAATCTCCATTAAGGCAACAGCAACCCATAGACTTAACCAAACACTGTACACATCGAGAGACCGTGTCAGGATCACGCAGAGGCGAAGTCGAGGAGTCAGAGGGAGTGTACAAACCTCCAAACAGCCCATCTACCCAATGCTCCAAAAACCACCTGCCCCACATGTGGCAGAGTCTGCAGTTCACACATTGGCCTTTTCAGCTATGTTAGAACCCATCGAACCGGAGTGGAAGCAAGTCATCCTCGATCCTGAGGGGCTGCCTTAGAAAGAAGACAAGTGCAGGTTATATCTATATTGTACATTTTGTGTTAAACGTACAGCTTGAGGGGTTAGTCACGTTTACTAACCCCTGGTGTATTCTGGTGGCAAAGCCTTTCTCCATTGAGCTTTAGCACATCCTCAGCACATAGTCCTGGACCTTGGAACATGCCAGTCTGCAGCTCTTGGTCATTGACAGCTGTTTGCACTGAAAACCAGCAAGTTTCAGGCAGACCAAAGAGCATCTTTCACCAAGTTGATGGTCCTCCAGCAGCAGCTTATGTTTGTCTTGGTGTGTGTCCCCGGGAACAGTCTGTATGGCACACAGTCCCACGTTATGGAGCTACTCGGGATTAGCCACGACGAAAGCCTTTGCAGAGCTGCTTTACAGAGGCACATTCCAGAAGGAAGGGGGAGACGGTCTCTTTGCAACCACGGCCGCTTCAAGGACAGTGTGCGGTGGCGTTGAGACTCTGGGTGTGCAGAAAGGGTCTGATGGGCATGAGCTTGGCTATGGCTGGGGGAGAGAGCTATCCAGTGAGATCTGACAGTGACTCGATACTGGCCTCTACAGTCATTGTGTCAAAATGATGCATGGTTTGGGAGTAGGGTTTGTCGGATTAGTTACTGGATGGATATTCCAGTAGAAAGTGAGCTTAAATCCCACTGTGGCAGTTTGAGAATTCAGGTTTAGCAAGTTGGTCATTAATAAAGGTTTAGCGAAACTTCCTTTATAAGAACATAAGAAATAGGAGCAGGAGGAGACCACACGACCCATCGAGACTGCTCCGACATTCATTATGATCAGGGTTTCAATTCCACTTTCCTGCCCACTCCCCATATCCCTTAATTCCCTGAGAGGCCAAAGATTCGTCTGTCTCAACCTTAAATATATTCGAAAATGGAGCATCCACAACCCTCACAGAGAATTCCAAAGATTCAAAGCCCTTTGAATGAAGAAATTTCTCATCTCAGTCCTGAATGGCCAGCCCTTTATCCTGAGACTGTGCCCCTGTGTTCTAGATTCCCCAGCCAGGGGCAACAACGTCTCAGTAACTACCCTGTCAAACTCCTTCAGAATTTTGTAGCTTTCAATGAGATTGCCTTTCATTCTTCTAAACTCCAGAGAATAGCAACCCAATTTACTCAGCCTCACATCATAGGACAACCCCCTCATCCCAGGGACCAATTTAGTGAACCTTCACTGTGCTGCCTCCAATGCAAGTGTATCCTATCTTAAATATGAAAACTGCGCACAATACTCCAGGTGTGGTCTCACCAAAGCTGTGTGTAATTGTAGCAAAACTTCTTTATTCTTGTACTCCAATCCCCTTGCAACAAGAGGTGAATAGGTTGGACTTGTTGGCCAGCACAGACACGGTGGACCAAATGGCCTCCTTCTCTGCTGTAAATTTCTAGGAATCTAAGCCGAGTTATCAGTTTATAAAATTCTCTCATCCGTCTAACAGATCTATCGACTACCCTGAAAGATTCTTTTCCTTTCACTGGGTCTTGCCCACAAACACAACAAAAGAGGCATTTACTGCCACAGTATCTGATTATATTCAAGTCAAATCAAGAAGACTGCTAGGCGTTGGTACTCCGTCATTCAAAACTAACACACGAGCCACATCTGAAAGTGTTGAATCCGTAAGATGCAAATTTATTCAAATCCTTGGCTGCCAGGAGAAGGCTGTCATTGTGTGCCCAGTGCCAGTGTCTAATCGACAGACTGAGCTAACACACCTTCTTTACCCATTTCCTTCCAGTTTAGACACCTCTCCCAGCCCGACTGCTGTGTGAGTGAGTGAGTGAACTGTCCTATGATCAGGCCACCAGTTCAATTCTCACCCAGTCTCGGTCTCACCCAGGCTGGGGTTACAGATCAGCCCACGTTAGACAGGAAGGAAAAGCAGCTGGCTTTTCTGCTCCCGTTCACTATCCATTTCTCGAGTTTTTGTTAGGCTGGAGTACAGCAACATTGGAACAGGAGCAGGCCATTCAGCCCCTTAAACCTGTTCCACTATTCAATTAGAGCAATCTGTACCTCAACTCTACGCATTGAGAAAAACTCAAGATCCATCAATTCATTGCAAGATGATCTTCTGGAATTGCAAAAACTGCAGGACCAATGGGAGGTGGCGTTGAACGCCAAAAAATGTCATGTGCAAAACCAACAAAATGAATCCACCAACAGATAGCTTCAGATTCTGTAATCAAATTCCCCAACAGATAGATACACAACATACCTGGGGGTTCATCTTAAAAACAATCTCCAATGGGGATTCCACATTTAGCAAATAACCCAAAGCAAACAGGGTTCTTGGATTTCTGAGGAGGAATCTTTGTTATTGCAACAAAAATATCAGAGTTATAGCTTCCCAAACCTTTGTTTGTCCAATCCTGGACTTTGCAAGTTGTGTGTGGGATCCTTAATATGGTGAGAAACATAAATAAGATTAAAGTGACCCAAAGGCATAATGCACGATTCTGCACGGATCAGTGTGGGAAAGTACACCAGTGTCACAGTCTGGATTGAAGATTTGGGATGGGAATCACTACAGCAAAGGAGGGGGGAAAAATAAACTGACCCTGTTCTGTAAAAGATGGAATGGATTGGTGGGAATTCAAAGGAACGAGTGCCCTGTGCCCTCCGGCAATGGCACAACCCCAGGTAGCCATCCATGCAAACTACAAAGACCATTTGTTTCCAAGACAGTGCATCAACAATCTCCCTTCCCGAAGACAATCCCACAAAGGAACAAGCTAAAAAAGGAAATAGTCATAGCCCCATCACTGGAAATCTTCAAGACCCATCTTTAAATCATCGCATTTATAAGTTTTTCATTATCAGGACTACTGTATCAATGAGACTGGTTCAGCTAGGGCTAACGACATTTATAAACATGGGGGGAATATGGTTGATCTGTGACACTGCCACGACTAAAGCAGAAACAGAACTCCATTTGCCTGCCCAACTCTTTATTCCTCGATACTCTTCCCCAACAAAACTCTCAGTCTTCAAAGTTCCAACTGACCCCCAGCTTCCACAGTCATTTGGGGGAGAGAGTTCCAGGTTTCCACTGCCCTTTGTGTCTGAAGAAGTGTTCCCAATTTTCCTGCTGAACAGCCTAAGCTCTCATTTTAAGATCACGTTCCCTTGCTCTTGATTCTCCTCACCAGAGGAAATAGTTTCTCTGTATTTGCCTCATCAAATCCTTTCCACATTTTAAATGCCTTGACCAGATCAATCCTCAACGTTCGATGCTCAAGGGAAGACAAGCCAAATGGATAAAGAAAGACACACATTTATATAGGCCTTTCCATAACCTCAGGATGTCTCAAAGTCTTCCCCTCACAAACAATGAAACACCTTTGAATTGCAGTCACTGTTGTAAAATCGCAGAATCACACCGTGCAGAAGAGGCCCTTCAGCCCATCAAGTCTGCACCGACACGTGAGAAACACCTGACCTACCTACCTAATCCCATTTACCAGCACTTGGCCCATAGCCTTGAATGTTATGGCATGCCAAGTGCTCATCCAGGTACTTTTTAAAGGGTGTGAGCGCATTCCAGGCCATCACCACCCTCTGGGTAAAAAAGTTTTTCCCCACATCCCCCCTAAACCTCCTGCCCCTCGTGACTGACCCTTCAACTAAGGGGAACAGCTGCTCCCTATCCACCCTGTCCATACCCCTCATAATCTTGTACCCCCCGATCAGGTCGCCCCTCAGTCTTCTCTGCTCCAATGAAAACAACCCAAGCCTATCCAACCTCTCTTCATAACTTAAATGTTTCATCCCAGGTAACAGGAAACACAGCAGTCGATTTTCACACAGCAAGCTCCCACAAACAGCATTGTGATGATGACCAGATAATCTGTTTTTGTGATGTTGACTGAGAGATAAATATTGGCCAGGACACTGGGGAGAATTCCCCATCTCTTCTCCAAGATAGTGCCATGGGATCCAGAGGCTTGAGCACAAAGATCTAGGTGGACGCTCCAGTGCTGTTTTGAGGGAGTACTGCACTGTCAGAGGTGCTGTCTTTTGAATGAGACATTAAACCGAGGTTCTGTCTGCCCCCTCAGGTGAATGAAGGTGAAGGAATATCTGGGCAATATTTATTCTGCAACCAACGTCACTTGAAAAGATTCAGAAGCTGGGAATTCTGTCACAGGTAACTCACCTCCTGGCTCCCCAAAGCCTGTCCAAGACACAAGACACAAGTCAGGAGTGTGATGGAATGCTCTCCACTTGCCTGGATGAGTGCAGCTCCCACAACACTCAAGGGAGCTTGATACCGTCCAGGACAAAGCAGCCCGTTTGACTGGCACCCCATCCACCACCTTCAACATTCACTTCCTTCACCACCGACGCACAGTAGCAGCAGTGTGTGCATCATCTACAAGATGCACTGCAGGAATTCACCAAGGCTCCTTAGGCACCACCTTCCAAACCCATGACCACTACCACCTAGAAGGACAAGGGCAGCAGACACATGGGAACACCACCACCTGGAGGTTCCCCTCCAAGTCACTCACCATCCTGACTTGGAAATATATCGCCGTTCCTTCACTGTCGCTGGGTCAAAATCCTGGAACTCCCTCCCTAACAGCACTGTGGGTGTACCTACACAACATGGACTGCAGCGGTTCAAGAAGGCAGCTCACCACCACCTTCTCAAGGACAATTAGGGATGGGCAATAAATGCTGGCCCAGCCAGCGATGCCCATATCCCATGAATGAATACATTTTAAAAATAGGTTACCTGGTCATTATTGCATTGCTGTTTGTGGGAGTTTTCTGTGCGCAAATTGGCCGTTGCATTTCCTACATTACAGCAATGAGTACATTTTAAAAGTACTTTATTGACAGTTATAGCACTTTGGGACATCCTGAGGTGATTGTCTTCGGCTATCCCTGGATTCGAGGATAATGTCTGCTCAGAGTCACACGTTTCTGCCGTGGATCTTCATGTGACTGATCAGGCCGATTCTCAACGCACAGATGTTTGGACACATGGTGGGGGTGAAGGGGGGAATCAAGGCAGTGGGATCGGAAGTGCAGGATTTGCTTCCTTTACTGTCCTTCTCCATCACTGCTCTGCCTCATCATTACAATATTGTGACACAAAGCGGGATGCAGCCTGATGGATAGGCTGTCACCATTCTGAATGATTGGTAGCAAACTCCTCCCACCCATTAAACTCAATGCTGCCGTATTTGAAGGAGAGCTTCAGAGTGTTTTGAAGCATCTTCATTGTCCTTTCCTGGAATGCTGGCCATTTGGGAGTTGGGAGAACAGGACATGTCTGGGCAGATGATTTTCAGCCATCCAGACACAGTTTCCAGTCCATTGTAGTTGGTTTTGCCAGAGTTTTGCCTGAATGCTTGTGAACCTGGCTTCAAAAGGGACTCTAGTCTTTGTTCAAAGGTCTTCCCATTGACCCTGAGGTCATGAAAGGCACTAGATAAATGCAAGACTTTCTTTCTTGCTTCTGAGTTTGGAGCCAAAGAGATGTAGCTGGAGCGCAGTTGAGGAGCTTCACATTAAATCTTGTCTATGCTACATCTGAGTGTGGAGGATCTGATGCTGACATTAGGGGCCTGGAATGTGAAAGCACTCCATTCCTCAGCACTGCCATCCAATGTATTGGTGAACACAAAGCTCACCCACTGTGGCTCTCAGTGTGAACACTGTTGTGTAGTGACAGTGTGAACATTAGTCCAATATTTGGGATTCTCCACATCTAAGGTTAGCACTGGATGGCCAGTGTCCCCATGGAGTTAGAATGTGGGCAGGTGTCTCCTTCAGGACTAAATTTAGGCGGGTGCCAGCATCACAACTTAAACCAAACCTGATGCCATAGAATCATAGGGATTTCAGTTCAGGAAGCCATTCAGCCCATCATTCCACATATCACTACTAGCTTCACCTCTGCCTACTCTAGACCCAACTCCCTCCACCCTGTAATGTTTTTCCCTGAATTGATCTATCCTAACCTCTTCCACTGTCTACAACTGCAAGCAGGAGTGACTAAACCCCCTGCATTCTCTTTCAGCGATACTGAGGGGTATTTCGAATAATCGTGGCTACTTGTATGTAGCTACTATTTCTAAAGTTGTCAGCCACAGCTATGCTAGATATTAAACTATAATGAATAAATGATATTGAGCTCTCCACCACTGAGGGGTTCTCCTCCCCTCGCGTCTGGGTCTGTCCCAGGGCGGGAATTTCTGCCCATGGCCGGGATGATCCGGTCCCCCTGAAAGTCAATGGATCTTTGGCTGGGGCGTTGAATCTCCCACGGCAGGTGCCACCATGACAGGAGCGGAAAATCTCGGACTCATTGCGACCACCAAGAGGGTAGAAGGTGAAATAGTTGGGCCTTTCATCGCTCAATATTCCCCATGTTGGAGGAGAACAGAGTCAGGTCCCTACGGGATAAGCAAACTGGCCACCAAGTCAGTGCCTTCACCACACGCCCCCTCCCACCGCACTGCCCCCCCATTCCCATCCCCCACCCAACACCAAAACACAGTGATTTCGTATGTAATATCGAAAATCAGACCTGAAAACCAAAATTTGGTTTAACACCGAGTATGAGGCAACACCAAACTCGGTGGTGAACAATTGTTCTCCTGGCTGAACACTCGTCCATCAAAGTGACAGGAGAAGCCATCAATTCCCTTCCTCTGGTATCAGGTCTTTCTTAATGGTTGAACTAAGATGACCTCCTTGGTCCATATTGACCACGTTACAGGGAGCAGAACTATCAGCTATTGTCAGGATTTATGTAACGAAGTATTTTGCTATTCTCCCCCGTTGACAGATTTCTATTGATGAACATTATTTACAACATGCGGTAACTTAATACAATCAGATGCACTTCAAAAGAACCAATTCTATGTAACATTTATCTATATGTGATGTAATTTAATAGAAGGATGAAATGATTTATTTTAGGGAAAGCAAGCTATCATGAGTTGAGGCTGATAACTTAATTATGGAGACAGTGTATGTTAATAATATATGAGCAATCTTCAGAAAGGATATGCCATGAAATACAGATGACTGAGGCATTCATAGGAAGATTTATGGCACAGAAGGAGGCCATTCAGCCCACTGTGTCCATGGCATCCTCGTATTCACATTCATGATCCTATTGCCCAGGTCCCCTGTGCCACCTGTGGCCCCAGGTGTGAAGCCGTGATGAACACCCCCTCACCCCCAGTGCCTTCCCCACCGCTCCGACCCCTGATCCTCCCTTACAGCCCTCACTACTGCCCATCCCAGAAAGGAAAAAACAGTAAAAGCCGGGAAATAAGAATACTGGTCCGAACTGGCCTTGTATATCTTAACATGGGACACCTGTAAAAACTGGGAAATAAGAGTACTGGCCCAAACTGTTTTTTTTCCTTCTGGCATCCAGTGAATGTCATGTGCCCTGTGAGGGTGGCCCAAAGAGGATTGACTCTCTCAACTGGCAATGCAACAAAGTCCGTTGGGCACCACTTGCTGTCCCCATCGTGTGATCCAGAACAGAAGCCTGAGGCCCAGCTACCCCTAGCAGGCTCCAATGTGGCTGCTCTGTACGTAAGGGTTACCAATCCTCCAGGAGTGCCCTGGAACCTCCAGGAGTGAATCTCTAGCTCGCTACTGTGAGCTAAACATCAGGAGAAAAGTCCTAGCGGCATTGAAACAAAGGCCGGGATTTTCTGGTCTCAGTGCGGCTGGTCCCACCGCAAGGGATGTGGCAGCCCAACCAAAAGTCCATTGGCTTTTAGCGGGGTCGGAGAATCCCAACCAACGGATTTAAATTTTCATCTTCTTTGGACTTTTATTTATTTGTTAGAAATATCTTATGGGATACAAAGCTGTTTGACTAATGGTCAAGAATCACTCCATTTGGTCAGAAAGAATCTGTTCACTTTCCAATTGGTTGGGGAAAACAGGACTCTGTGATGAAGCACATGTCAGGTGACCATGGCACTAAAGGGCAGGGCCTTGTGAGGTTGGGCAGATTGGGCAACCGATGGTGGGAAAGGAGGGCAGGGCAGCTAGAGACTGGTAATCAAGTGATGAGACCTTCAGAAACAGAATCCCCCACTCTTTTTTATCTTTATTCTGTTGTGGGGTGTGGGCATCACTGGCAAGGCCAGCATTTGTTGCCCATCCCTAATTGCCCTTGAAATGAGTGGCTTTCTAGAGCCATTTCAGGGGCCAGTTAAGAGTCAACCCACATTGCTGTGGGCCTGGAGTCACATGTAGGCCAGACCAGGTAAGGATGGCAGATTTCCTTCCCTAAAGGGCATCGGTGAACTAAATGGGTTTTTACAACAATCGATGATAGTTTCATGGCCACAGTTACTGAGACAAGCTTTCTATTCCAGATTTTATTCACTGAAATTAAATTCCACCAGCTGCCATAGTGGGATTTGAACCCAGGTCCCCAGATCATTAGCCTGGGTCTCTGGATTACTAGCCCAGTGACATAACCACTGTGCTGCCATCTGCCCACCAAGCCAGGGGATCAACCCTGGTTCAATGAAGAGTGCAGGAGGGCATGCCAGGAGTAGCATCAGGCAAACCTACAAATGAGATGTCAACCTGGTGAAGCTACAACACAGGACTACTTGCGTACCAAACAGCAGAAGCAGTGAGCAAGAGACAGAGCTAAGTGATCCCACAACCAACGGATCAGATCTGAGCTCTGCAGTCCTGTCACATCCAGTCGTGAATGGTGGTGGACAATTAAACAACTCACTAGAGGAGGAGGCTCCACAAATATCCCCATGTTCAATTGTTGTGGCGTGGCTGATGTTAAATGCCGAGCTGCCCAAATCCCAGAGGGAAACTTGAAACAGCTGCCAAAACGGTTTTTGCAATTTTTATAGGACAAGGAGGCTCTGAAATCAGGAAATGATGTCCCTGACTACTTGTAATGATTTTATAGTAAAGGAAACATTTATTAAAAGAAAATAGAGAAAAAAAAAACACAATTACACTTAAACCCAAGAATGGTTTTACACAAAGTAAACAGTACTTTAAAACAGCTCCGCAAGATCTTAACTTAACTGCCCTCAGAGGTAAATGTTCCCTTTTCTGTTCAGCAGCTACCCTTGTAGATTTTCAAAATCTATAAAATTCCAGTCATTTTTACCACACAGTGTCTTTTTTCCTTGGGTTTTCTTCTGAGGCTGACGGAAACTGGGTCTTGAGGCCTAGCCTTGTTCACACTGTCTTCTGGGAGACATAAACAACTTCCCCCCTCACATAGGCTTCAGTATTTCCTTAAATGCCTTCGTTCCCTTTGATCTCTCTGTTGTCTCAACCAGTCTCTTTAGAAATGCTTTCTTCCCAAACTTGATTAGACTCAACTTTAGCCCTGAGGTTTTCTTTTAAAAAAACTTACCCTATCTTTACCTTATTTACTTACACCTTTTTACAGCCTGCACATATCACTCTTTGAGCAAAAACAACTCAATTCAAAACTACTTCTATTATTATTTTATATAAAACTCTGATTGAAGTGCCTCTTGTTTCATTAACATATCAAAACCGCTTCTTACTGTTGGTTTTAGACTTTTGCAATCATTCTGGCTCTTACTCCAACCACCATATTTACAACCCCCAACAGCCTGTCTCCCAGTGCATAAAAAATATCACAAGGTTATTAACAAAAGAAAAATATTACAATTTCTTATTTTCCTATTCTTTTCAGACACTCCGTCTGAGTTCTCTCCTGTGTCTGGTTTTCTAAATGGCAGTGGAGCAGGAGAATAATTAAGATATGGGGCAGAATTTTCCAAGGATTTCACTAAGTGCAGTAGTGGGCGGGTAAAATGGAGTCCTACCCATGGACAAAAATGGTGGGTTTTCACACCGTATTGTCCTGAGCTCGCCTCATATTCACTCCCGCGAAACGCGCCATTTCCATGGCGGTGGGCGGGCTCTCATTCGCCCGCCTGCCATCACCCCCTGTTGCATCACGCCGGCCGCCATCTTTAAAAGGCAGCTGCCAGTGCCAGCAAAGTGCTCATTACCACCAGCTCATCACTGCTGCCCAGGAGACATGGCCAGCAAAGGCAAAAAGACTGCAGCCCCCACCCCGCTTCAACGACGGGTCCCTCGAGCGACTGTGGAGGCCACCAGGATGTGCTCTACCCCCGCTCTGGCTGCAGGATGGGTAGCAATGTCACCAACCCAGCTTGGGAGGTGATGGTCAGTGCCAATGCCCTGCAGAGGAGGACAACCACCCAGTGCCGCAAAAGGATGAATGATCTCCTCCGTTCTGCCAGGGTAAGTCACTCTTTTCATCATTTTCAACTCTCACACTCACAAACCCATCACAAATCCACAGGGCTCTCACTCACTGCCAGTGCAAGGGACATCACCATTCACTCTCTCACATACATCGTCATTGTCCTCATCCCGTCCATGGGACCACCCACCACCCACACAGGCCAGGCATACTTATCATCTGGCCCAGCAGGCAGCCTGGTACACACTCCCCATCTCTATTCATGCAGGACAAACTGGCTCCCAACAGGAGGGAGAGGTCGCAGACAGTTGGAGGGACGCTGGAGATCAAAGTCCTGACAGAATTCAAAAACAGAGCCATCCAGAGCCATCCAGCTGGCCGGCGATGACCGGGACCGGTCCTGTGCTGACGGTGAGGTCGGCGCTGCTCTGCCAAGCGAGGATCCAGCAGTGCAACATCCATCAGACAACCAGGCTGTGAGTGATGTGTCCTGTTCCACAGGCCACTGCCAGGCACTGGCAGGATGGTGGCCATCGTGGAGACCTTGGTCCAGGATGTCACACCTGCACTAATACGTGAGCTTAACCCCATCACTGATGCTCTAGTTGGCCTCCAACAGTGTGTACGCGAGAGGGGTGCTGGGCAGCTCGATCTCACTCCAGATACCCCTTCCGCTCACTGAATCAACCAGGGGCCCTTGGGCACCCATAGGGAGGAGGGTCAACAGGTGCACACTCTGGGGCCATCCACCCAGGCGACTGGTGGCTCTTCCTGCAACCTCTGCATATCCAGCTTCACAGGCCAAGGAGGGTGGCACTGCCACACAGCAGGACCCGGAAAGCAGGCTAGGGCCCCCCCAAGTCTCTGCCCTTCAGAGGATACCCACCAAGGTCATCGCAGACAGGGTGTGACAGTCAGCAGGCTGCCTCCACCTCCACTGTGGATGTCAGTGAGCACCAAGACATAGCAAAAGGGTTAGAAAAGTTATGTAAAAGTAGTTGCACAGCCTGGCCACGGGTGTTAATCACTTGTACACACTGTTCACTATTGTCAATAAACTCCCAAGAATGCCTGCCTGCCTGTAACTTCTTGTTCTGATGAGCAGTATTCTTGTCACTCAGATGTGAAACCTTTCTGCACAAGTTAATAAGGCAGGTGTCTCAGTCCAGGGCCTCTTCCCTGTGCTCTGTGTGGTCTTCAGGCCACTGTGATGGCCCAGCCTCACACTCCCTGGACACATTACCAATGCCTGCACTTCGGCAGTGCTGATCATTGCTGCCAGAATATAGTGGGCAGGCCACAGAGTTCCGTCATTCTCTCTGTGCTCTCAGCACCTTTAAGATGGGGCTGGTCCCCATCATTACCAGCCTCTGTGACCAGTGATGCTCTGCACCAGCTCCTGAAGGGCTGAGGTGCTGAAGGCAGACGCAGCACCAGATGCGTCTAAAGTTTCATGGCTGTGTCTCTGAGGTGGCCCTGATCATGGAGCGCAAGCGAGCTGCCCTCGGCCAGACAGGAGTCAGACATTCTCAGAGGATGTGTGAAGTATTCTGGAGTGTCCTCACTGCATGTTGTTGTCATCTTCCTGCAATTGAGTGACTATTAGGGCCTCCACTGCATCCCCATGACAGGCGCATTCTCACACAGGGAATTGGCGCTGCCATAAACCAGACTGGAGTCAAACGTTCATAACTGTGATGTGAGGATCTCTGGGGACACCTCCCTGCATGTCGTTGTCATTCACCACATGTCGTTGTCATTCTCCACAAATCTGGCAGCTATGAGGGCCTCCCGAGTGCGCCTGTCTCATCTAGCCAATGCGAGAGCCTCAACCCTGTCATCGTCACCATCAAGGGCCCCCTCACCCTCATCCCTGCCAGCATCCTCCTCATAGGAGGAGACGTGCAGCTCCCCCATCTCCTCCTCAGACAGCTCCTCTCCCCGTTGCAGCGCCAGGTTGTAAAGGGCGCAGCAGACTACGACATTGCGTGACACCCTCTGCGGCTGTATTGCAGGGCTCTACCAGACCGGTCCAGGCACCGGAACACATCTTCAGCAACCCAATATCTGCTCCACCAAGTTGCGAGTTGCAGTATGAGTCTCATTATACCTTGGCTCTGCTGCAGTCTGAGGCCGCCGCACGGGTGTCATCAGCCACGGCCTCTGTGGGTAGCTCTTGTCCCCAACGAGCCAACCCTGCAGCCTCTGGACCCCGGAAGACCTCAGGGATCTGCGAGCGACTCAAGATGTAGGCATTATGCACACTCCCTGGAAACTGTGCGCACACCTGCAGGATGTGTTTCTGGTGGTTGTACACTAGCTGCATGTTCAGTGAGTGGAAGCCCCTGCGCTTGATGAGGTTCACTGAGTGTAGCGATGGGGACCTGAGCACCACGTGAGTGCAGTCAATCGCACCCTGTACCTGTGGGAATCCCGAGATCAGGGCAAATCCAATGGCCCTCACATCCTGGCTGTCCCGGACCTGGGCGAAATGCACAAAGTTGTTGCCATTGGAGAAGATGGCACCTGTGACTTCATGGATGCATTTGTGGGTGGCAGATTGTGAAATTTCAGAGGTCACCTGTGGAGCCCTGAAAGCAGCCACTGGCATAGAAATTGAGCACCGCTGTCACTTTCACAGCCACTGGCAGTGGATGCCGTCCTTGTGCCCTTGGCACCAAGTCCTTCAGTAAGTGGCAGATGTGAGCCACCAGATCCCTAGACATGTGCAGTCGTCAGTGACACTGGTTCTCAGGCGGTGTCTACAGACCCTGGGTGTCGCTAGGTGCTGACCAGCCACGGCTCGCCGTTGCTCCTGGGCAGCGTGTGTGGGAGCCCCTGCTACCCCTGCTTCATGAGGTCGCTGCTCCTGCCTTTGAGTGGCCTGGTGTCTCAGTCACCCCTGTCCTCAGTCTTCTACTGTCTCTGTAGGCCATCAGGCAGACAGCTAAGTCACCAGGATCCATGATCCTGACATGGTCCCCCTGCAGCATGTAAGAGTGAAAGACGTGGTTATCATGGTTGTTCTTAGCACCTTTCCTGGCCCTGTGTGACCGCCTCTTAATGCCTCCTGGAGATTGCTGGTCACCCCTCAGATGGTCAGAGATGCGTGCGCTGCATGGCTGCCCTGTCAGCTTGTGACATGGGGGACACTGGTCTAAAGTAGGATGCTGAGATTGCAAGGGGCTATGAGTGCCTTCAGCAGTGACTGCTACCTGGCCAGCGTGGGCGAGGAGATTGTACAATGCGTGCAGTCCAACTGCTCCGCCGTCCAATAAAGTGGTGGTGGACTCGAAGTCTGTGCCAGGGGTGGGTGGGGCAGGGTGGGGGGAGGTATGGAGCACTTGGTAGCCCTTTGGTGCCTCCACATTGCTAGCATGGGCGGGCAGGCTAGGAGACTGATCCCAATCATGTCACTGTAGCTGCGCCTATCTTAGTTGCAGAGACCTAGTGAGTTTATACAGGGTGTCCCTAATGCGTGGCCACTTTCCTCGCTTACCCTGTCCCCCACCTCGATTGCCTGTGAGTGGGATGCAGCGCCAGGGCAGGACTTGACCCACCGCCCCCCGCCACCACCATCAACAGCTGCCTCTGAGGCTGGCCAGCACTTGTCCCCAGACACCCCCCACCCACATCCCCCACTGTCCCCACTCCCCCCCCACCCCCAAGCAGTTGCCTCCGGGGCCAGCCATCAGTTGCCCCCCCCCCGCCCCCCACCCCGCCCCCCCGATGCCCCTGAGGCCTGTAAACAACAGGCGAGCTGTGGGAAACGCTGCCGTTCACTCCCCTCAGCTCCCCCAGAGTGAAGGCCGCCAAGTGGACGTTGCCTGAGGCTGTTGTGAAACACGTCGGCGATGTGGACAGACAATACGGCCGGGTTCCAAGAGCCTGGCGGGATGGCCTTTTAATTATACGCTGATGTATTACAATTAGATCCCCACCGACCGATGGTGGGAAACGCGGCCTGCACTTGGCGAGCTGAGTGGACGATCGCGAGCTGCCTTCACACCCTCGCGAAGCAGGTCGCGCCATATTGTCTGTCACCCATCACACCCGCTGCCAGCAGGCACAGAAAATTCCACCCCTAGCTTCTTGTTCTTTTCATGGAATCCTGGCAAGGCTGGCATTTGTTGCCCATTCCTAACTGCCCCTGAATGAGGGGCTTCTAGGCCATTTCAGAGGGGCAGTTAAAGAGTCAACCACATTACTGTAGGGTCTGGAGTCACATGTAGGCCAGACCAGGTAAGGACGGCAGATTTCCTTCCCCCTAAAGGGCATTAGTGAGCCAGATGGGCTTTTACAACCAAAAAGAAAATGGTAGTTACCATGGTCACCATTACTGACACCAGCTTTACATTCTGGGCTTGTTAATTGAATTTAAACTCAACCAGCTGTTGGGGTGGGATTTGAACCCATGTAACCCAGAATATTAGCCTTGGGCTTACCACGTTACCACTACACCACAGTCACCCCGCCTGCCCCCCTCCAAATTACCACTACACCACAGTCACCCCGCCTGCCCCCCTCCAAATTACCACTACACCACAGTCACCCCCCCACATTATCACTACACCACAGTCACCCCCCCACATTACCACTACACCACAGTCACCCCCCCACATTATCACTACACCACAGTCACCCCCCCACATTATCACTACACCACAGTCACCCCCCCACATTACCACTACACCACAGTCACCCCCCCACATTATCACTACACCACAGTCACCCCCCCACATTACCACTACACCACAGTCACCCCCCCACATTACCACTACACCACAGTCACCCCCCCACATTACCACTACACCACAGTCACCCCCCCACATTACCACTACACCACAGTCACCCCCCCCACATTACCACTACACCACAGTCACCCCCACATTACCACTACACCACAGTCACCCCCCCACATTATCACTACACCACAGTCACCCCCCCACATTACCACTACACCACAGTCACCCCCCCACATTACCACTACACCACAGTCACCCCCCCACATTATCACTACACCACAGTCACCCCCCCACATTATCACTACACCACAGTCACCCCCCACATTACCACTACACCACAGTCACCCCCCCACATTATCACTACACCACAGTCACCCCCCCACATTACCACTACACCACAGTCACCCCCCCACATTATCACTACACCACAGTCACCCCCCCACATTACCACTACACCACAGTCACCCCCCCACATTATCACTACACCACAGTCACTTCCCCCCACATTACCACTACACCACAGTCACCCCCCCACATTACCACTACACCACAGTCACCCCCCCACATTACCACTACACCACAGTCACCCCCCCACATTACCACTACACCACAGTCACCCCCCCACATTATCACTACACCACAGTCACCCCCCCACATTACCACTACGCCACAGTCACCCCCCCACATTACCACTACACCACAGTCACCCCCCCACATTATCACTACACCACAGTCACCCCCCCACATTACCACTACACCACAGTCACCCCCCCACATTATCACTACACCACAGTCACCCCCCCACATTACCACTACACCACAGTCACCCCCCCACATTACCACTACACCACAGTCACCCCCCCACATTACCACTACACCACAGTCACCCCCCCACATTACCACTACACCACAGTCACTTCCCCTCACATAGGGGGCTGGGAATCTGTCAATTCCCCATTTTAAAGCCGCTGTCTATGACCAGGGCTGAGGCTCTTGGCCGACTCCATGTTAAAGGTAAATCCTGGCTCCATGCTGATATTTCAATATTACAGCACAGCTCCATGATAAATAGCATCTGCCTCAACCTGCCCATCTCCAACTTGTCCACATCCATTAAAGGCTCTCGTTTCCTCTCGGTCTCCCTGCTTTTGCCAAACCCTGTACTCCTGTGCCAACATCCAACTTCAATATCACTTCCTCTAACCCCCATAGCCGAATTGTCGATTCGCATCAAGGACAAAATCGGCCCTTGTGTACAATATCTCCCATCTTCTCCAGTCCAATACTTTCTATGTTTCAACATTATAACTGTCAGACCAGCTGAGTATTATCAGGATTTTCTGTTTTAATTCAGATATCCGGCAGCATTTTGCTTTTTGTTTTGTGTGCTGGAAATGTTCCGTTGTAATCGTTCGCTCCTGTTCCAGACACATCTTTTGCTTCGTTGTCCCAGTGCCGCCCATCATCCTTTTAGCCATTCCCTTGCTGATGCCTTCCACCTTATTACAGATAGGGTTGCCAGCCCTCCAGGGTTGGTCTGGAGCCTCCAGGAATTGAAGATCAATCTCCAGGACACTGGCTGTGTGCAATCCTGGAGAAAAATCGTCACGACATTAAAACAGATTTTATTTTTTTGTTGTCATTTTCTTTGACCATTTCTCTTTACCAGATATAAAAATGTGGGAAAAAAAGGCTGTTTGGTTGATGGTCAAGCATCATCCAATTGGGTAATGAGTCTTTTTGTTTTCCAATTGGCGTCGTACATCACAAGGATGGATGTGTTGGCCGACTAATGGCCGGAGCGTGGGGGCAAGTCATGTGTTGAAGCCTCCAGGAATATATTTAATCGCCGTTGGCAACGCTAATGTCAGACTTTTCCTTCTATTCCTCTCCTCCCCACCTTTCCATGCCCACTTGCTTTAACTTATTCCAGTTCTGATGAACGGTCATCAGCCTGTAAGATTAACTCTGTTTTTCTCTCTCTCCAGATACTTCCTGACCTGCTGGATATGTCTGCGGCTTTACTGTTTTTGTTTCGGGTTTCCCGCGTCTGCATTATTTTACTTCTTGTGAACAAGTATTCAATTACTTGGCAGGTATACAAATGTTTCATAAGAATCTTTCCATCAACATTGTGGTTTTTGATGTAATTCTGCTTTCTTAGAATTTACTTTGTGCAGTTGAGAAACTACAAAAAAGCAGTTTAATGATCTGTGCTGGTTCAGTGAATGATTTTATCAGCATTGACTAATTGATGGTAACTGTTCCAATGTAAAACATTCTCGAAGTGGAGCAGGGGGTTTTCTGTTGTTTATTTCTCATCCAGGGCCATCAAAAGCAGGTTAAGTGGTTACTTGTCACATTGCTCCTTGTGGGGCAAATTGTTAATTAGGTCTCAGTCAGTGTCACTCTTGCTTCTAAGTCAGAAGGTCACAAGTTCAAGTCCTGCTTCAAGGACTTGAGCACATAAATCTAGGTGATACTCCAGTGTAGGATTCACGGGCTGCTGTGTTGAGCAGTGCTATCTTTTGGGTGAGACATAAAACCATCTTCCCTCGCATGTGAATGTAAATGATCCCATGGGCACTATTTGGAAGAAAAGCAAGGGGGTTATCCCCAGTGCCCTGGCCAATATATATCCCTCAGTTAGAATCCGATAATCTTGTCATTAATCACATTGCTGATTGTTAGATCTTGCTGTGTGCAAATTAGCTGCCGCAGTTCTGACCTTATAAGAGTGACTACACTTCAAAAGTGCTTCATTCGCTGTAAAGCACTTTGGGATGTCCCAAGGTTGTGAAAGGTGCTATAGTAATGCAAGTCTCTCTTTTTTCAAATTGTCTGGCGTGATTGTCTACATAACAGCGCAGAGGTATTCAATTGGCTGTGATAGGCTCTGTGCATCCTGTGGTCACGAATAGTGCTTTATGAATGTGAATCCTTCCTTTGTAACATCCAATGATTTGAATTTCATCTCATTCCAGGACTTGTCTGTTCTCATGTGTTCACAGCCAGCCTTCTGTCTTCTCTATCCATAAACTTGAGCTTATCAAAACTCTGCTACCCATGCCTTAACTTGCACTAAGTCTTATTCATCCATCACCCCTGTGCGCACTGATCTACATTGACCCCCAGTCCACCAACACCTTTATTTTAAAATGCTATATTTCATCAAGTTCAATGTTTCAAAAATTATGAACTATAGTTAAAATGCTTAAATCATTCCCTAACCTCACACCCTCCTTATCTCTGTAACCTCATTTGCACCCCACACAAGTGCCAGGCAATGACCATCTCCAACAAGCGAGAATCCAGTCATCTCCCCTTTACATTCAATGGCATTACCATCGCTGAATCCCCCACTATCAACATCCTGGGGTTACCATTGACTAGAAACTGAATTGGACCAGCTAAGTAAATAACATGGCTACAAGAGCAGATCAGAGGCTAGGAATCCTGCAGCGGGTAACTCACCTCCTGACTCTCCAAAGCCTGTCCATAATCCACAAGGCACAATCAGGAGTGTGATGGAATGCTCCCCACTTGCCTGGATGAGTGCAGCTCCCACAGCACTCAAGAAGGCTGACACCATCCAGGGCAAAGCAGCCCACTTGATTGGCATCCCATCCACCACCTTCAATATCCACTCCCTCCACCACCGACACACAGTGGCAGCAGTGTGTGTACCATCTACAAGATGCCCTGCAGCAACTCACCAAGGCTCCTTCAACTGTACCTTTGAAACCCACGACCACTACCATCTAGAAGGACAAGGGCAGCAGACACAAAGGGAAATCACCACCTGCAAGTTCCCCTCCCAGTCACTCACCATCCTGACTTGGGAATATATCGCTGTTCCTTCACTGTCGCTGGGTCAAAATCCTGGAACTCCCTTCCTAACAGCACTGTGGGTGTACCTACACCACATGGACTGCAGCGGTTCAAGAAGGCAGCTCACCACCCCCTTCTCAAGGGCAATTAGGAATGGGCAATAAACGCTGTCTAGCCAGCGACGCCCACATCCCACAAGCGAATAAATAAAAAAAGCCTCCGGGATATCTGTGCTCCTCTAATTATGACATCTTGCACACCCTCGATGTTAATCGCTCCAACATTGGTCGCCTTGGTCCTAAGCTCTGGAATTCCCTCCCTTCCCTGGAATTCCTTCCCCCACATCTCTCTCCCACTGTAAGACCCTCAGTAAAACCTACCTCTTTGACCAAGCTTTTGATCAAGTATCCTAATGTAGCCATTTGGCATTAGTTTGCATTAAGTTAAAGGCGCTTTATAAATGCATGTTATTTCTTTGGCGAGGGCCTGAAGTCTAAACTGCAGCTTTTCAGTTACTCCGAAAATAATGGTCCATCACCGCTGATTGAAGTGTGGGCTTTTCTGTTTGTTTCTTTCCCAGCTGACTGGCCTCTTGGATTTTGTTGAACTGCCTCCAAACACTGGCTTCGCTGGGTATCTATGAGGAAAATGAGATATTATCAATCCGCTTGAGTGAGCATGTACAATACTCAGATAAACCACGCGCTCCAATAATGGGGGTCTTTTTAGCGACTAACTCCTTACAGTGAACAGCTAAACACCGATCCATTAGAAATTTTCAAAAATGTAACCTGCCCTTTTATCTAATAAGCCTGTTGCCAGTGCATGAGTTCCCTGATTTCTCAGCTAAGCTTTTATAGATTAAACACCTTAGTTCTGTTCAAAGAAAGTTACCTGCACCTCTGAATTCTTTGAATTTTGAACAGCTGTCAATGTTCTGTACTTTCAGTCGGTTGAGTCCATTCACTGGCCAGTTTGCCAAGGTAATTATCGTGGATAAATGTCTGGCTGGGAACTTGGTAATGGTTTAATGATCATTGCCCAAATTCCGGCCCTTCCAACTCTCTGCGCAGGCCTTTGGAGCTGCTGGATTGTCGTGTTTTAGCTGAGTGCTTCCTGAGAATGTCTGCACAGTTTATAAATGGTCCACGAGAAGAGAGGGGGGCAGGGGGCAAAAGATAGACACTCACTGAGATTACTGAAGCACCATGTCTGCGAGTCTGGTGTGTTTACAGTCCACTGTGTAAAAGGGACAGATTTTACACGTTCAGCAACAACAACTTACTTTTATATAGCACCTTTAATGTAGTAAAAATTTAAGATTATCAGTTGGGCTCGCAGTGTGCCTCACTTACATGTGCTAGAAGCTGCATATATTCACAATGAGGGCCCTGTACTTTAAACAGAAAGAGCATGTTCACACATTGTACATTTTTCAACTGAAGAAAAGCTTGGGGGACAGACATTCCCTGGTTCATTCCCCACATCATTGTCTTAACCAATCAGGGTCGACCTGTCTAGTTTAAGTTTACCAAAAGCTTAGCAGTTGACTGTTCCCTGGTGCATTCTCCATGGAAACACCATAGCCAATCAGAGTCCCCGTGCCCACCAATCAGCAACATTTTCTCGTGCAGTAAAAATTGTTGTTTCCTTTGAGATTTGGTATTCTTGCGAATCTATCCTGATGAGTGCAAGAAGAAAAGCTTTGACAGCATGTCTCTTTTCTCAGCAATAAAAATGTTTACCTAACTTCCCCTTAAATGTACCTGACCACTCACCTCATTAAAATGGATCCACTGCAGTAGAGCAAGGAAAGACACTGCAAATTTAGTAAATGACTACTTCAGGATTGATATCAGGAAGATATTCACATACATAGAAACATAGAAACTAGGAGCAGGAGTAGGCCATTCGGCCCGTCAAGCCTGCTCCACCATTCATTATGATCATGGCTGATCATCCAACTCAATAGCCTGCTCCCGCTTTCTCCCCATACCCTTTGATCCCTTTTGCCCCAAGAGCTATATCTAACTCCTTCTTGAAAACATACAATGTTTTGGCCTCAACTACTTTCTGTGGTAGCGAATTCCACAGGCTCACCACTGAAATGGTCTACCCCATATGCTCAGGTTGTGACCCCTGGTTCTGGACTCCCCCACCATCGGGGACATCCTTCCTGCATCTACCCTGTCTAGTCCTGTTAGAATTTTATAGGTTTCTATGAGATCCCCTCCTCATTCTTCTGAACTCCAGCAAATATAATCCTAACCGACTCAATCTCTCCTCACATGTCAGTCCCACTATCCCAGAAGTCAGTCTGGTAAACCTTTGCTGCACTCCCTCTATAGCAAAAACATCCTTCCTCAGATAAGGAGACCAAAACTGCACACAATATTCCAGGTGTGGTCTCACCAAGGCCCTGTACAATTCCAGCAAGACATCCCTGCTCCTGTACTCGAATCCTCTGGCTATAAAGGCCAACATACCATTTGCCTTCTTTACCACCTGCTGCACCTGCATGCTTACCTTCAGCGACTGGTGTACGAGGACACCCAGGTCTCGTTGCGCATTCCCCTCTCTCAATTTATATCCATTCAGATAATAGTCTACCTTCCTGTTTTTGCTACCAAAGTGGATAACCTCACATTTATCCACATTATACTGCATCTGCCATGCATTTGCCCACTCACTCAGCTTGTCAAAATCACACTGAAACATCTCTGCATCCTCCTCACAGCTCACCCTCCCACCCAGCTTTGTGTCATCTGCAAATTTGGAGATATTACATTTAATTCCCTCATCTAAATCATTAATATATCGTGAATAACTGGGGTCCCAGCACCGATCCCTGCGGTACCCCAGTAGTCACTGCCTGCCATTCGGAAAAAGACCCGTTTATTCCTACTCTTTGTTTCCTGTCTGCCAAGCAGTTTTTTTATCCATTTCAATACACTACCCCCAATCCCATGCGCTTTAATTTTACATGACAATCACTTATGTGGGATTTTGTCAAAAGCCTTCTGAAAGTCCAAATAAACCACATCCACTGGCTCCCCCTCATCAAATCTACTAGTTACATCCTCGAAAAATTCCAGTAGATTTGTCAAGCATGATTTCCCTTTCATAAATCCATGGTGACTCTGTCCGATTCTGCCACTGTTTTCCACGTGCTCAGCTATTAAATCTTTTATAATGGACTCTAGAATTTCCCCCACTACCGACATCAGGCTGACTGGTCTATAATTCCCTGTTTTCTCTCTGCCTCCCTTTTTAAATGGTGGGGTCACATTAGCTACCCTCCAATCTGTAGGAACTGTTCCAGAGTCTATAGAATCTCGGAAATTGACCACCAATGCATCCACTATTTCTAGGGCCACTTCCTTAAGTACTCTGGGATGTAGATTATTAGGCCCCGGGATTTATCGGCCTTCAATCCCATCAATTTCCCCAACACCATTTCCCTACTAATACCGATTTCTTTCAGTTCCTCCCTCTCACTAAACCCTGTGTTCCCCAACATTTCTGGTATGTTATTAGTGTCCTCCTTTGTGAAGACAGAACCAAAGTATGTATTTAGTTGGTCAGCCATTTCTTTGTTCCCCATTATAAATTGCCCTGTTTCTGACTGTAAGGGACCTACATTTGTCTTCACCAATTTTTTTCTCTTCACATACCTATAGAAACTTTTACAGTCAGTTTTTATGTTCCCTGCAAGCTTACTCTCGTACTCTATTTTCCCCTTCTTAATCAATCCCTTGGTCCTCCTTTGCTGAATTCTAAACTGCTCCCAATCCTCAGGTCTGTTGTTTTTGCTGTCCAATTTGCATGCCTCTACCTTGGATCTAATACTATCTCTAATTTCCCTTGTAAGCCATGGTTTGGCCACCTTTCCTGTTTTACTTTTGCGCCAGACAGGAATTGTTGCAGTTCACCCATGCTCTCTTTGAATATTTGCCATTGCCTATCCACTGTCATCCCTTTAAGTAACGTTTTCCAATCCATCATAGCCAACTCACGCCTCATACCATCGTAGTTTTCTTTATTAAGATTCAGGACCCAAGTCTCATAATCAATTACGTCACTCTCCATCTTGATGAAGAATTCTATCATATTATGGTCACTCATCCCCAAGGGGCCTCGCACAACTAGATTGCCAATTATTCCTTTCTCATTACACAATACCCAGTCTAGGATGGCCTGTTCTCTCATTGGTTCCTCAACATATTGGTCCAGAAAACCATTCCGTATACACTCCAGGAATTCCTCCTCTACAGTATCGTTACTAATTTGATTTGCCCAATCTATATGCTCTCTTGCCATGACTTACCCCTTTAAGTTAAATTAAACCTTTTGGAAGATATACTTCCAAAGAAGGATCGGTCTTAAGAGGCCCCATTGTGACTTGTCAATACAGGAGAATAAATCATAATTAATACACTCACAGTTACGTAGTTATATAGAATGTACAGTACAGAAACAGGCCATTCAGCCTAATTGGTCTGTGCTGGTGTTTATGTTCCACATGAACCTCCTCCCACCTCTCTTCATCTCACCCAATCACCAATCCTACTAACCCTTTCTCCCTCGTACGTTTGTCTAGTTTCCCCTTAAACACTATTCACTTTGACCACTTCCTGTGACTTCACATCCTCACCACTCTCAGGGTCAAGCAGTTTCTCCTGAATTTCCTGTTGGATTTATTAGTGACTAGCTTGTGTTTATAGTGTTAGAACCATATCTTCCAGGACAATGTTTTCTTTTCAGATTTGGAAGGACTTTGCATTATTTGGACACTTGGAAGCTGACATGGGTTTTTCTTTTTAGAAAGGGTCATATGTTCAAGTTGGAATATGAACAAGAAATCATCTAACCAGCATGGCACTTGGTGGGGAGAGCTATCTGCTATTTAAACTACAATCTCTTTAATTGAGAGGGAAAAAAACTGTTTTAAAGGCAAAGGCCTGGTGATTTACTGGAAATCACCTGACGGAGGAGCTTCATGTCTTGAGCTTGTTTTTTGAACTCAGTTGGGAATGAAATGAAAAGGGGAAAAGCTGCCCAGCTTGCACACCCTTTGACTTGATTGAACACAGTGTGGTCATCAATATCCAATTAGGAATCCTCATGTCAGGGAAATGTTCCTGTATTTGGAACCCCGAAAGGCTGAGACAAGAAGGATTAATCCAGCTCTATTCTCCTCCACAATGAAGGTCCATTGGTGAGAACCACCAAGCAACTACTGGGACTAGTGCTCTGTCTTCACACAAGGGAGCTCCAGATTGACAGTGTCAAAACCATGCAAACTTTAAGTTTTGTTTTATAAAGTATTTTCTTCAACCGCCCATCTCTGCAGAGACCCTATCTATTTGTCTTTTGTGTGTGTGTGTGTTTGTGTGTGTGTCTCTGCGTGTGTGTGTTTGTGTGTGTGTGTGTGTATTTGTGTGTGTGTGTATGTTGAGGAATTTTAAGAGGGATAGATACACTTACAAATTGTCAATTATGTGTTAACCAGTTCTTACAACTTGTTTTCGAATCAATTATTCTGAGTTTATTGAAAGAAGTTAAAGTCTCTCTCATTCTGAATCTAACAATAGTGAAGGTAAATAATTGGCCATTTTGGTGAGTGAATTAAATTTTTAAACTAATGGTGTGACCTGTGGAGTAGTGGGACTAGATAAACTGCGCACTCCTCCCACCTTGGTAACATAGATTGGGGGCTGTGGCAGGATCTTGAGATGCAGACAATGGGTGATTGGATGCAGAATAATAATAATTGGTAAAGGATAAAGGGATGGATACCAGGTTTCTTCTATACCAGTAAACCAAAATGGCTTTGGAAGTTGCTAAGACTTTTCTAGAGATGGAAGATTTATCCCAGACTGGTTTACAAAAAGTAGCCAAGAATAAGCTAATGGGGTTGGCGGGCAGGCTGCAGTTAGAATTAACTGTAGGGGCGAGGAAAGCTGACATAGCTGAGCTAATAGCCTAACATTTGAAATTGGAAGAGCTACAAGAGAGACCACGTTCTCCAGTGGGGGTGAGCCAATCGATAAAAGCTAAATACTGCGGATGCTGGAAACCTGAAATAAAAACAGAAAATGCTGGAAAAACTCAGCAAGTCTGGCAGCATCTGTGGAAAGGGAAACAAAGTTAACGTTTCAAGTCCGTATGACTCTTCTTCAGAGTCAGTTGAGTTAACTAGGACCCAGCAGGGGAGAAGGTTAAAGAAAGGGTGACAAAAGAAAGAGAAAGCTTGAAAGGCTGGCATTAAAAAATGAGGCCTCAGATGCTGGGGAAAGTTCTGATGACAAAAAACTGCCCACAGCCCAAAGCCCAGATGTTTAAATCTGTACAAACCCTCCCAAAGTTTGAGGAAAGGGATGTAGAGGCATTCTTTATTTAGTTTGAGAAGGTAGCTATGCAAATGAAGTGGCCAAAAGAAAACTGGACATTGTTCTTACAGAGTAGGTTGGTGGGTAGAGCTGATCAGGTTTATGCATCACTTTCAGAAGAGCTTCTGTAGATTATGATGCAGTAAAAAAAAAAGCTATTCTTAAAGTTTATGAGTTGGGCCCTGAGGCGAACAGGCAGAAGTTTTGAAACATAAGGCAACAGCCTGGGCAGGCCTGTATTGAATTTAAGAGGGTAAAGCCAAGTAATTTTGACCAGTGGATATGGGCAATGGGAATTAAAGGCAGATACAACGTATGAAGCTCTTAGGGAAATAATTCTCCTGGAAGAATTTAAAAATTCACCCCCTCCAGTAGTTAGAACCCATGTTGAAGACCAGAGGGTTGCAACAGCTAGATAGGCAGTGGAGATGGCTGCTGATTATGAGCTGGTCCATAAATCTAAACCCTTTTTCCATCACCCCCCAACAAATCCTAGAAAGATAGAAGGTGGGAAGGTGAAAGGAAGGCAAGTAGCCAGGGAAGAGAAGGGACAGCAGGGAATGCCCCAGAAACTCCTCCCCAGAACAGAAAGGAAGGTGCTGAGGTTGGGAATGATAGTCAAAGGTCTAACTGTTTCCATTGTGACAAGGTGGGAACGTTCGTGCAGATTGCTGGAAGTTGTGCAGGAAATCCATGGGGCTTACTGGGGTAGGTAAGGGCGATCCAGGGAAAGGAACCCTGACAGAAAACACAGCAGATCAAGTTGTAGCATTAACTACAGCCCTGAAAACGAGTGTGAACACAGCTGTAAGTTCAGGAGAGATGAATAAGATACATGAGAGTTATAAAGAATTCTAAAGTAATAGTAGAGAAGTTAACCCAATTTTTTACTTGACGTGAATTACCAGTAGAGATCCAGTAAGATCAAAGTTCCAATTTTATGTCTACAATTTTTCAAAACACAATGAGCAGTTTGGATATAAAAGAGTTAAAGTCTATGGCATCCCATCCACAGACACAGGGAGCTTTAGAGAGGTATCATAAAACTCTCAAACCAATGATTGAAGCATATTGTCATGAAATTCCCCATGATTGGGACAAAGGACTGAACCTCCTTTTATTTGTTACCCGAGATTCACCAAATGAATCGACTGGTTTTAGCTCTTTTGAATTAATTTATTGACATGAGATAAGAGGTTCTCTGAAATGAATCAAAGAAAAGTTTTTCGGACAGAGGGGCGAATCCTCTAAGATAGATTGTGCGTCTGTGTTCCAGGGACGGCTCACGGGAGCCTGCAAAGTGGCTCAAGGACATCTTAAAGTTTCTCAAACAAAGATGAAGGGATGGGCGGATAAGCAAGCTGTGACCCGAACATTACAACCTGGGGATGAAAGGTTAGTGTTATTGCCTTTACCTGGGGAACCTCTGAAAGCACACTTCAGTGGTCCATACAAGGTACATATGAGGGTTGGTAAAATAAATTATTTTATAGACCCCCAGGTCATAGGATAAAGAATCGGCTGTGTTATATCAATATATTAAAACGATACCATAATAGGGAGGAGGATAAGGAGCAGGTATGACAAGTTGTAAGGACAGTGAAGGATGGAAGAGACAGTGAGCGTGAGGCAGAAGGAGACTTAGACAGTTCACAAATTGAGCCTCCTACTATCCAGTTAGCTAATACTGAAAGATTAGGACAGTTATACACCATATTTTCATACTTAGAGGCAGGACAACGAGAAGATTTAGTGAGGCTACTTACAGAATTTCAAGGAATCTGTAAGGATAAACCAGAGTGTATAACTTTAGCCATGCATGATATGGATGTAGGGGAATCCCCTCCTATAAAGCAGCATCCTTATCATTTAAGTCCAGAAAAACAGGCTCAGGTGAAGCAGAAATTCAGTACATGTTAGAAAATCATTTAATTGAGCTGAGTTAAAGCAGTTGGTGTTCTCGTGTAGTGTTAGTGCCTAAACCTGATGGGGCAACCAGATTCTGCGTGGATTATAGGAAGGTTAATGCAGCAACAAAAACGGATTCCTACCCGAACCCTCATTTAGAAGATTGTATTGACAGGGTTGGCAGTGCCATATTCCTTACTAAGGAAGATTTGTTGAAAGGATATTGGCAAATACCTTTAACATCACAAACTAAGGAGGTATCGGCTTTTGTCACGCCAAATGGGCTACACCAATATTGAGCAACGCCATTCCGGCTAAAAAATACTCCAGCCACTTTCCAAAGACTAATGAAGCAAGTCGTAACCAGTGTTTCTAACTGTGTAGTTCACTTGGACGATGTATTGATGTACAACAACACTTGGAAAGATCATTTAAAAAAATTCGAAGCCTTTTTTAAACAATTAGGGTTGGCAGATCGAGTAATAAACCTTGCCAAAAGTGAGTTCGCGAAAGCATGAGTAACTTATCTAGGGCATATCGTAGGGTAGAGGTAAGTCTCGCTAAGAACAGCGAAAGTACAGGCTTTGATAGAATTCCCTGTCTATAACACTAAAAGGGAAATCATGAGATGTTTAAGGATGTGCGGCTTCTATTGTAAGTTTGTGACAAACCTCGGCACAATAGCTGCCCCACTAACAGATCTATTGCAAAATAAGGCAAAGCTGGTACAGTCAAGAGGGTGCCAGACAACTTTTGAGAAGCTGAAGGTGATCCTAACTATTGGACCGGTGTTAGCTGCCCCTAATTTCGCTAAACCCTTCAAGCCTGGCAATCGATGCTAATGACTTGGGGGTTGGGTGCGGTTTTATTACAAGAAGACAAATTGGGCATAGAGAAGCCAGTGGGGTGCTTTTCTAAAAAAAATATCGGCATCAAATGAGATGCTTTGCAGTCGAAAAGGAAACCCTGGGATTGTTACTGCTCTTAAACATTTTGAAATATCTATATGTTCTTCATGGGCAGAATCTTGCCCTTGGTGGGACAGAGCTGCCTCGGGGAGAGGTGATGCATTTGTAAAAAAAGAAAATGAAGCAAATAAAAAATGTAATAAAACATGTCCCCTCGTGTGACTCTGTCACGTGAGCAGGAACAGGTTATTAATTCAATTTTAAGACTTTTATTTTATTTGGTGTTCGCTTTTTGGAAACCTCATCCCGGCCCGTGGATGTGGTTTCCAAAGAAAATGCAAAGGCCGCTCATCCTTCTCGCAGTGAAAAACTTAAGTTCATTGATTATTTAGTGGGCTTAACAGGCCCTTTAATGGTCAGCGGGCGCACTGCCAACTCTACCGCGTGCCCGCTGACCAAACTATCGCACAACTGCCCGTTGATGCCGGCCAACATCAACCCGTGTCTTTTCACGCTCGAGCGGGTCGGACGCGCGCCCACCCACCCACCCGCTGAGCGAAAACATCTGCCCCGTGGCTGTAAAGAAACATTAGAATATACAAACCATAATCCCTTGGCCTTTGTGGAAAAAATTAAAACTCGGAATGTCAGACTGTTCCGATGGAGTTCGCAAATACAGCCTGAGAACTTAATGGTTGTTCACATTGGCTAGGAAAGGATTATATAATTGCTGACGCATTATCAAGGACGTCATTTTTTTGTAGAATTATCTGGAAAGCAAGAAAGTCAGAGAAAACTGTGCAGGCTCCACATAAGGAATGCTTGGCTGAGTGAGAGCATGTTTGAATTTTGTTTTATATATTGTATATGCCTTTTCCTGTACACTTTGTAATGAAACGCATTTGGAAATGACAATTCATTCCTCAAGGGTGGAGGCATGTTAGAACTATGTCATCCAGGGCAATATTTTCTTTTCAGACTTGGAAGGACTTTGCATTACTTGGTCACTTGGAAGCCGACTTGGATTTTTTTTTAAAAGTCACCTTGGACTGTGAACAAGCATGCCTTTTCCAAAGAAACCAGCATGGCACTTGAGGAGGGAGAGCTGTTTGCTATTTCAACCACAATCACTTTAACTGATGGGGGGGGGAAAAAAACCTGTTTTAAAGGCATTGGCCTGGTGATTTACTGGAAATTACCTGATGGAGGAGTTTTGTGTTTTGAGCTTCTTTTTTGAACTCAGTTGGGAATGAAATGAGAAGGGGAAAAGCTACCCCCAACTCACGCTCCCTTTGCCTTGATTGAAAACAGTGTGGTCATAAGTATCCAGCTAGGAATCCTCATGTCAGGGAAACTTGTCTGTATTTGGAAACTGGAGAGGCTGAGACAAGAAGGATTAATCTGGCTCTATTCTCCTCCACACTTAAGCTTCATTGGTGAGAAACTCCAGGCAACTATTCGGACTAGCGATCTGTCTTCACACAAGGGAGCTCCAGATTGACAGCGTCACAACCCTGCAAACTTTATCCTTTGTTTTATGAAGTCTTTCCTTCAACCACCCATCTCAGCAGAGACGCTATCCATTTGTCTTTTGTTTGTTAGTTTGTGTGTGTGTGTGTGCATGCGCACTGAGGAGTTTTAACAGGGCTAGATAGTTACACTTCCAGATTATAAATTGTGTGTTAACCAGTTCTTGCAATTTGTTTTAAAAAAGAAGTTTCATTTTACAATAAATCAATTATTCTGAGTTTATTGAAAGAAGCCGGGTTAAAGTCTCTCTCATTCTGGGTCTAACAGTAGCAAAGGTAAATAATTGGCCATTTTGGTGAGTGAATTAAACTTTTAAACTAATGGTGTGACCTGTGGAGTAGTGGGGCTATATAAACTGCACATTCCTCCCATCTTGATTGTAACAACGGATCTTAGTTCTGGATTCACCTGAAAGTGGAAACATCTTGTCAATTTGACCAATGGAGAAGAGAAGACAGGGGGAGGTTTGAAGCCTTTGCAGCTGAAGAGTTCATGAAAAGATTAAAGTGTTGTCTAACCTGAGTGAACATGGCTTCTGACGAGGTTTATATCAAAGCATCACTCTACAAAAGGGAGGTTATGTTGAACTTGTGTAAAACACTGGTTTGGCCTCAGCTGGAGTATTGTGTCCAGTTCTGGACACCGCACTTTAAGAAGAGTGTGAAGGCATTGGAGAAAATGCAGAAAAGATTCACGAGAACAGTTCGAGGGAGGAGGAACTTCAGTTACGTAGATAGATTGGAGAAGTTGGGGCTGTTTTGCTTGGAGAAGTGAAGGTTGAGAGGAGATTTGCTGGAGGTGTTCAAAATCATGAGCGGTCTGGACAGAGTAGATGGGGAGAAACTGTTCCCATTGGCGGAAGGATTGAGAATGAGGTGGCATAAATTTAAAGCAGTTGGCAAAAGAAGCAGTGGATTCATGAGGAGAAACATTTTCATGCAGTAAGTGGTCTGGAATACACTGCCTGAGTGTGCAATGGAGGAATATCAGCTGAGGCATTCAAAAGGGAATTGAATCATTATCCAAAAAGGAGGAATGTGCAGGGTTACGGGGAGAGGGCAGGGGAGTGTTACTAGGTAAATTTCAGATTTGGAGAGCACAGGCACGATGAGCTGAATGGCCTCCTTCTGTGCTGCAACAATTAGAACCATAGAACCATAGAAAAGTTACAGCACAGAAGGAGGCCATTCGGCCCATCTTGTCCATGCCAGCCCGAGGACACCCAGGTGCCCTTTCTAATCCCACCTTCCTGCATACTTGAATCACTGAATAGAGCAGGATCTATGGCAGAGCAGATGTTAGGGGTGTGGACAGGAAGGGGGGAGGGGTTAAAGTTATTGGTAAAAGCTCCCGAAAAAACTGCAAAATCTACTTTGCTTCCATCGTCGCCTTAATCTAGATTTCGGATATTAGACGTTGCTAGCAAAAGGCTTAAAGCGTGAAAACAACAGGGTGTTATAAGAAAGGACATTGCTCCCCTTGTCCATGTGTATTTGATAAGAGCGAATCTTTGATTTTTTTCAGCAAAGTTGGCCTTTCTTGTCCTGTCAGCCACATCCATTAAAATCACATGCTGGGAGGCTCCATCTCGCTGCCGGCTCAGACACATTCACACATCACCCGGTGTGGGGCTCCTGAGTCACTTAGACCAGGTATGACCCCTCCTCCCACCCCAACCCCCGACATTCTGGGCTCAGCCAGTAGGGGGCACATTGGCAAAGTGGTTACATTACTGGGCTCATTACCTGGAGGAGTGAGTTCAGATTCAACCACAGTAGCTGAGAAATTTAAGATCACTTGCTTAAATAAACACAGAATTAAAAAGCTAGCCCCCTTTCTGGAGAAAACCTGCCACCCTTACCCCACCTGGCCCACTTGTGAATCCCGATCTACAGCAACGTGACTGATCCTAACCCGCCCTCTGGAATGACTTGGAGAATGTCACATTGTCAAGGAGGCAGCTCACCATCACTTTCTCCAGGATGATTAAGGAAGGGCAATAAATGCCAGCAATACCCACATTTCGTGAACACATTTTTAAAAGTAGCTGATCTCAGTCAGGGCAGGATCTGGGGTTTGTTTTCAGATTTGGGTTTTGGTGCTGTCTGTCTCAGGGTTGAAAATGTTCAGCCAGGGTTCGTGCTCCTGGTTGCTGTTCAGTGAACACCTCTTCACTTCCTCTGCTAGGAATTGTTGTCTTCTCCCTATGTTGGTATTCTTGCAAAGTGGCCTGAAGAGTAAAAGACAAAAGGCTTCAACCTGTCTCTTTTTTTCAGCAATACTTTACTATTCACCTCAGCCACTCCCTTTGGGAGCGAGCTCCACATTCTCATCACTCTCTGGGTAAAGAAGTTTCTCCTGAATTCCCTCGATTGGATTTATTAGTGACTACCATCTTCTTGTTCTGGTCCCCCAAATAAAAACATCTTCTCTAAATCTACCCTGTCCAAGCCTTTTTGTAATTTTAAACACACTCCACCAGCTCCTTCTTCAACCTTCTGGAAGAAACGAGTCCTGGACCATTTGGTCTTCACAGTTAGTTTTAATCTCTCACTTCTGGGATTATTCTTGTAAATCTCTTCTTGCACTTTTTCAAGTGCCTGAATGTTCTTTCTGTGATATGGAGACCAGAAATTCTCACAGTCTCCCAGGTGTAGTCTAAGCAAGGTTCAATACCAGTTTACTGTCACTTCTGTGCTGTTCAGTTCTAACCCCCTAGAAATGAATTTTGATTGTGATCAATTTCTTTCACTCTCTAACCCTTTGCTGGATAACAGAATCACCAAATCTTTATAATGCAGAAGGAGGTCATTAGGCCCATCGAGTCTGCGCTTTCTGAAAGAGCATTCTACCTAATTCCACTCCCCTGCCCTTTTCCCCATAACCTTGCACATTCCTTCTTTCCAAATAGCAATCCAATTCCCTTTCAAATACCTCAATCGAACCTGCCTCCACCAATCCCTCAGGCAGTTCATTCTAGACTCCAACCACCCTCTGGATGAAAAAAAATTTTCCTCATCACAGTTAGTCCTTTTGCCAATTATTTTGAATCTGTGCTCTCTAGTTCTTGATGCTCTCTTGAGTGGGAACAGTTTCTCACTATTTACCCCGTTCGTACCCCTCAGGATCTTGAATGCCTCTATCAAGTCTCCTCTCGGGCTCTTTTTCTCCATGGGAAACAGTCCCAACCTCTCCAATTGCAGATTGATTGGGTCCACACCCAGTCTCTTAGCCAAGTGGCCACACACGGCCTTCGATGGTGAGCATTAGTTGTTCATCCACAGAGAGGTAGCACAGTTAAAAAAGGGGAAGAGCTTGCATTTATATAGCACCTTTCACATCATCAGGGCATCCCAAAGTGCAAGGGGTGATCGGGGTGGCGGGTAATCGAAGGGGTGAACAGGGAGGCAGTGATCAGAAAGAGGGTGATAGAAGGGGGGGGAGGAGTAAACCCCATGGTAGGGGGCACGATGGAGAGGGAGTGGTGATTAGGGCTGGCCAATGAGGAGCGAAGAGTTGATGGGGATGATGACTGGGAGGCCATGGGCATTTGGGGAGAGAAATTGGGGAGGACGATGACGAAGGATTGATGATGGCATGATGGGGAGGGTTGTGCGGTCGGGAGGAAAGCAAGCAGGAAGGGATTGAGTGGGAGAGGGAGAAATCAGGATGGAAAGAGGAACAGAGGGAGGGTCAGCAATGGCCAACAGCAGTTTGTGGGGATGAGAGGCAAAAACTGCAAACAGGGCAGCCAAATGTAACCGAAACAGGCACAGGAGCCTCATTTTAATATTGGAACAGAGGCTCAGGAGAATATCCTGGGAATGGACAGAAACCCTAAGTCCCACCCCCCAAACACAGCATTTCCTGGTTTCAAAGGGGTGGGACTGGATTCAAGCCAGGGTTCACACATGCACAGTTTACACAGTCGACTGGCCACTTAAATCACCAGCTGCCTTCTCTGAAGTGGAATTTTAGTAGGTCAGGAATGATAAGCCCAGAGTGTGCAGATCAGACCAGGTAAGAGCTGATCTGAACTTGGTGGATTTGTTTGAATAGCCATGATGGAGAGATAAGTTACCCCTTTGGATATGGTCCCAGAGCATCTCTAAGAGAGGTAAGGCACCCTTTGGAACTGTTAAAAGTAAACATGAATGTGCGTAAAAAGTGCATAAGCTCATTGGAACTGTTGAAGCTGTCAGAGAACTGTCAAGGAACTGTCAGAGAATCATCAAAGCTCTCTAGGAACTGTCAAAGAACTGTTAAAGCTGTTAAAGAACTGTCAAAGTTGTCAAGGAACCATTGATCTGTCAGAGGATACCAGGTGAGTTCGCATGGAGGAGGGAAGGACAAAGGGTGGTGGGTGGCATGCATGGGCTGGTGTGAGTTGACACTGAATTGGCATAGAGGTTATAAAGGACCATGGGGATGTGGGGGGCATAGGGGGTATGAAGGACCATGCAGAGTGAGTAGGGGGGCATGGGTTGGCATGGGGGGATGAGGTGCCATGGGAGGTGGCTGGGGGGAATGAAATGCATAGGTTGGCATGGACGAGACATGGGGAGTGTGTGGTTGGCATGGATGAGACATGGGGAGTGTGTGGTTGGCATGGATGAGACATGGGGAGTGTGTGGTTGGCATGGATGAGACATGGGGAGTGTGTGGTTGGTATGGATGAGACATGGGGAGCGTGTGGGGGGGTGAGGTGTGAGGTCTGGAGGGGTGTTTTTTGTTAAACAACTTAAACAAAATGGTGAGCACCGGGGTAGGCCTTCCACCCAGCTCACCTCCACACTTCTTCCGGGAGCAGTGGGCTCGACTTCCAATCCACCCTCCTCCACACCCCCCACATCGCCCCAGAACAAAAATCCCAACTGCAGGGTTAAAGTTTGGGTTTGCAAAGAGGGAAATTCCCCCATCTCTGCGTACGTGACCCAGGGGTGGAAATCTGGGCCAGATCCTGCACCGATTTCCGGAAGGTTCCAACTTTGCCGAAGAAAAGGCCCAAACCAATCTAGCTTTGGCCTAAGCTCTGGGTGAGAGCCTCTGTCCCAGTAACTGATCATCCTGCCCCTGTTTCAGGCCCAGCGATGTTGAATTTCGGCTCCAATAAGCTTCAGCTCCTTAACTTATTTATAATGAAGTTTGGAGCCATTAAAATGATTCATACAGGTGTTCACCCCTGCTCTGTTCTGGTGAGGCTGATCCACTCTGGGACAAAGGGGAGAGGAGCAATACCAACCTCATTCATGTCAGTGGAATGAGATACCTACCACCTAACTGCCTTTGAGCTCCAGGATTTATGTTTCCAATTGGAGTTACAGGTTAAAGTTCCCAGTGCAGGAATCAGGACCAGCTCATGCTAACTTTAAAGCAATGATCTTTGTAGTTGGCTAATTTCTTATTTTTTTTAATTCATTCATGGGATGTGGGTGTCACTGGCTAGGCCAGCATTTATTGCCCATCCCTAGTTGCCCTTGTTCAGAGGGCACTTAATAATCAACCACATTGCTGTGGGCCTGGGGTCACATGTAGACCAGGCCATGGTAAGATTTCCTTCCCTAAAGGGGCATTAGTGAACCAGATGGGCTTTTTTGACAATCGGCAATGGTTTCACGGTCCTGATTAGACTTTTAATTCCAGATTTTTATTGAATTCAAATTCCACCATCTGCCATGGTTGGATTTGAACCCGGGTCCCAGAGCTGGATTACCCTGGGTCTCGGGATTATTAGCCCAGTAACAATACCACTGTCCACTACACCACCAACCAGACTCCTGCTTACCTACTTATATTCGTGGAGCAACTTTCACTGTTTCAAGATGTCCCAAAGCGCTTTACAGCCAACGAAATATTTCTTGAAATGCAGATATTGCTGCAGGGTAGGAAACGCGGCAGCCAAATTTGTGCACAGCAAGATCCCACAAACAGCAATGAGATAAATGGCCAGATCATATGCGTCTCTATTATTGATGTTGGTTCAGGGATAAATGTTGATAAACGGGGAGAACCTCCCTGAGCTTTTCTCAAAATGGTGGCGGTGTGATCCCCTACATTCTGCCGGGAGTGCCAACGGGTTTATCACCCGGTCGGAAAGATGGCGCCACAGGCAGTGCAGCACTCTGTCAGTACCGCGCTGGGAGAGTCCATCGGTTAGGTGCTGAACTGCTGGAGTGGGGTCTGAGCTCACAACCTTCTAACTCGGAAGCAAGCGCAGTGCCAACCGATTAAAACCAAAATTCAGCACCTCCGCCATCTCACTCCAACCCCCCTCCTACTCATTTAGCGCCACAGTGAAATGTCACGCAAAAAAAACCCCCTAAAACAACGGTGACTTCAAATTCTTGAAAAGTTAAACGGTAGATCAAACCGACTGTGTATTTTCTTTTTAATCTATTCTTGGGAAACGGGCATCGCTGCCAAGGCTGACATCTATTGACCTTCCCGCTCTGGGGTGCCTACCTCCTGAACCACTGCCATCCGTGTGGTGAATAGATGCGAGATCTCTTGCTCATTTTAAATCTGGGATTGTTAGTTATTAAGGGAGGGTTTCCCATAGCGCGGGCCATGGCCCCACTGGGGTTACGCTGTGAGACTCTGGGGCTCCGAGCTCTGAGGCAGCACTGGCCGCTACGGCACACAGACTGGACACGAAGAGCTGCGAGGCCCCTTTAAATCCTTGTGGTCTTTTTTTCGAAAGGTGGGCGTGGCCTAAAGGTCAGAGGTTCGATTCCCGCTGCAAAAAAAAAAGGGATTTGACAAGGGAGGCGCTTTGATTCTAAAAAAAAATAATGCGGCAGCTTGGACAGGACCCACCTGGCTCACCCTCACCCCCACCCCCACCCCCGCTTCCACAAGCCTCCCCTCCTCCCCCAACTCTCAACTCACTCTGGGGGGATCACAGCAATTTTCAAGCTTCAAAATGGGGTCAGAGTGGGGATAAGTTTTGGGGAAGGGTTCAGCAGGTTGGGCTTATATTCGTTGGAGTTTAGAAGAATGAGAGGCGATCTTATTGAAACCTATAAGATTCTGAGGGAGGGCTTGACAGGGTGGATGCTGAGAGGATGTTTCCCCGCCCCTCCCCCTGGGGGAATCTAGAACGAGGGGTTCCGAGTTTAAAAATAAGAGGTCTCCCACTTAAGGCTGAGGTGAGGAGGAATGTCTTCCCTCCGAGGGTCACTAGTTCTCTTCCTCAGAGAGCAGCAGAGGCTGGAGGTTGATTTAGGTAGATTTTTGATTGACAAGGGGGTCGAGGGTTATGGGGGGGACAGGCAGGTAAGCGGAGTTAAGGCCACAATCAGATCAGCCATGATCTTACTGAACGGCAGAGAAGGCTCGATGGGCCGAATGGCCTACACCTGCTCTTACTTCTTATGATCTTAAGCACTGGATTAAGGGATATGGGACAAAGTTAGGTGGCAAATCAGCTATGATCTCACTGAATGGCTGGATAAGCTTGAAGGGCTGAACAGTTTTCTCCTCTCCCTGTGTTTCTAAGTTGCCCTCATGGTGCTGTGGGTAAGTGGGATTTAAGCAGGGAGGAGCCAAAGGGTTAGGGGATGGTTGTTATGACACCCACATGATTGATGTTATGTGTGTTTATCCCACGCTTTAGATGCTCCAGTCGGCTATCTGTGTTGGACAAAGTTACAGAGACGATATTGAGTCAGATGATGGTGACCGAGGGGACGTGCACTGGCTTCAGATCAAACAAGAGAGACAGAGACAGAGAGAGAGAGAGAGGCCCGAACTCCCACTCACACTCATTCCGCTGTATTGTAAATAAAAAAGAGGCTGAATTGAAAATCTCACAATCATATCTTGAGATCATCTGGATGGTTTTCTGACCTTTGGATGACCTCCAGCTTAAGAATGTTCAACAGAAGATCATAGAGGCTCGGTCAGTGAGTGGGCCTCAACCCTGGACCATGGTTTCACCGTCAGAGTCAGAGGGCCAATCGAGGGTCTCTCTCTGAGACCAACCCGAGAAAGACCAGGAATTAAAGATTCATCTGCAAGGAACAAAAACCTGTGGGAAAAACGGGAATTTGTTAGCTTTAAAATACTGGCTATTGGGAAAAAAAGCTCTGAAGGGATTCCTGGCCATGACTCTGAGCATTTCCAGAGCTCAATCACACCCCCTCCCAAAATTACCCAAGGCAAATGTTTGTCTATGTGTGGGTGTCTGTGTGTGAGTGTGTGTGGGTGTGTGTGTGTAAGTGTGGGTGTGTGTGAGTGTGTGTGTGTGTGAGAGAGTGTGGGTGTGTGTGAGTGTGATGTGTGTGAGCGTGTAGGTGTGTGTGTGTGCGAGTGTGTGTGAGTGTGGGGGTGTGTGTGAGTGTGAGTGTGTGTGGGTGTGTGTGTGTGAGTGTGGGTGTGTGTGTGTGAGTGTGTGTGGGTGTGTGTGTGTGAGTGTGGGTGTGTGTGTGGGCAGGGGTGCTGGTGGGAAACAGGTGGGTTTGAGCAGGTGAATGTGTGTGGGAGTGTGTGAGTGTGGGTGTGTTTGAGTGTGTGTTTGAGTGTGTGTGTGTGGGTGTGTGAGTGTGTGTGTGAGTGTGGGTGTGTGTGGGTGTGTGTGTGAGTGTGGGTGTACGTGTGTGAGTGTGGGTGTGTATGAGTGTGAGTGTGTCTGGGTGTGTGTGTGTGTGCGAGTGTGTGTGAGTGTGTCTGTGTGTGTGTGTGTGTGTGTGTGTGTGGGTGGGTGTGAGTGTGACTGTGTGTGGGTGTGTGTGTGTGAGTGTGGGTGTGTGTGAGTGTGAGTGTGTGTGTGTGAGTGTGGGTGTGTGTGAGTGTGAGTGTGTGTGGGTGTGTGTGTGTGAGTGTGGGTGTGTGTGAGTGTGTGTGGGTGTGTGTGAGTGAGTGTGTGTGTGAGTGTGAGTGTGTGTGGGTGTGTGTGTGTGAGTGTGTGTGTGCGTGTGTGAGTGTGGGTGTGTGTGAGTGTGAGTGTGTGTGGGTCTGTGAGTGTGGGTGTGTGTGAGTGTGTATGTGTGTGAGAGTGTGGGTGTGTGTGAGTGTGATGTATGTGAGTGTGTGGGTGTGTGTGTGTGTGAGTGTGTGTGAGTGTGGGTGTGTGTGTGTGAGTGTGAGTGTGTGTGGGTGTGTGTGTGTGAGTGTGGGTGTGTGTGTGTGAGTGTGGGTGTGTGTGAGTGTGTGTGGGTGTGTGTGAGTGTGATGTGTGTGAGCGTGTAGGTGTGTGTGTGTGCGAGTGTGTGTGAGTGTGGGGGTGTGTGTGAGTGTGAGTGTGTGTGGGTGTGTGTGTGTGAGTGTGGGTGTGTGTGTGTGAGTGTGTGTGGGTGTGTGTGTGTGAGTGTGGGTGTGTGTGTGGGCAGGGGTGCTGGTGGGAAACAGGTGGGTTTGAGCAGGTGAATGTGTGTGGGAGTGTGTGAGTGTGGGTGTGTTTGAGTGTGTGTTTGAGTGTGTGTGTGTGGGTGTGTGAGTGTGTGTGTGAGTGTGGGTGTGTGTGGGTGTGTGTGTGAGTGTGGGTGTACGTGTGTGAGTGTGGGTGTGTATGAGTGTGAGTGTGTCTGGGTGTGTGTGTGTGCGAGTGTGTGTGAGTGTGAGTGTGTCTGTGTGTGTGTGTGTGTGTGTGTGTGGGTGGGTGTGAGTGTGACTGTGTGTGGGTGTGTGTGTGTGAGTGTGGGTGTGTGTGAGTGTGAGTGTGTGTGTGTGAGTGTGGGTGTGTGTGAGTGTGAGTGTGTGTGGGTGTGTGTGTGTGAGTGTGGGTGTGTGTGAGTGTGTGTGGGTGTGTGTGAGTGAGTGTGTGTGTGAGTGTGAGTGTGTGTGGGTGTGTGTGTGTGAGTGTGTGTGTGCGTGTGTGAGTGTGGGTGTGTGTGAGTGTGAGTGTGTGTGGGTCTGTGAGTGTGGGTGTGTGTGAGTGTGTATGTGTGTGAGAGTGTGGGTGTGTGTGAGTGTGATGTATGTGAGTGTGTGGGTGTGTGTGTGTGTGAGTGTGTGTGAGTGTGGGTGTGTGTGTGTGAGTGTGAGTGTGTGTGGGTGTGTGTGTGTGAGTGTGGGTGTGTGTGTGTGAGTGTGGGTGTGTGTGAGTGTGTGTGGGTGTGTGTGTGAGAGTGTGGGTGTGTGTGTGTGTGTGAGTGTGGGTGTGTGTGTGTGGGTGTGGGTGTGTGTGTGTGTGTGTGTGAGTGTGTGTGTGTGGGTGTGTGTGTGTGTGTGAGAGTGTGGGTGTGTGTGAGTGTGGGGTGTGTGAGTGTGTGTGTGTGAGTGTGAGTGAGTGTGGGTGTGTATGTGTGTGAATGTGAGTGTGTATGTGTGAGTGTGTGTGGGTGTGTGGGTGTGAGTGTGTGTGTGTGTGAATGTGGGTGTGTGTGAGTGTATGTGGGTATGTGGGTGTGAGTGTGGGTGTGTGTGTGTGAGTGTGTGTGTGTGTGTGAATGTGAGTGTGTGTGTGTGAGTGTAGGTGTGTGTGAGTGTGTGTGTGTGTGAATGTGAGTGTGTGTGTGTGAGTGTAGGTGTGTGTGAGTGTGTGTGTGTGTGTGTGTGAGTGTGTGTGAGTGTGGGTGTGTGTGTGTGTGTGAGTGTGGGTGTGTGTGTGTGTGAGTGTGGGTGTGTGTGAGTGTGTGTGTGTGTGAGAGAGTGTGGGTGTGTGTGTGTGAGTGTGTGTGGGTGTGTGTGTGTGAGTGTGGGTGTGTGTGTGAGTGTGGGTGTGTGTGTGTGAGTGTGTGTGTGTGTGAGTGTGTGTGGGCAGGGGTGCTGGTGGGAAACAGGTGGGTTTGAGCAGGTGAATGTGTGTGGGAGTGTGTGTGTGTGTGAGAGTGTGTGAGTGTGGGTGTGAGTGAGTGTGAGTGTGTGTGTGTGTGTGAGAGTGTGTGTGCATGAGAGTGTGTGTGTGTGTAGGAGAGTGTGTGGGTGTGTGTGAGTGTGGGTGTGTGTGTGTGTGTATGAGAGTGTGTGTGTGTGTGTGTGTGTGTGTATGAGTGTGTGTGTGTGTGAGTGTGGGTGTGTTTGTGTGTGTGTTTGAGTGTGTGTGTGGGTGTGTGTGAGTGT